>NC_134356.1:241886540-242186540 GCF_048569485.1 Anomaloglossus baeobatrachus
GAAAAGCACGTCAGTATATCCTACAAATCTACAGAATATCAGGAACTCGTCTTACGCCTCTATGAAGCATGCACAATATGTATAGCCCGTGTTTACCTTTGTACCGTTCATCTTCAGCCACCATCCTCTCAAACACCACAGTGACTACTTGCCGGACTGTCGCTGCAGCCGTGTTATTCGTTATGTTGTCTTTAGTGAAGTGCAGTCTAAAGCAGAGGACGATTGCCTGCAAAATATAACCGTGCAAAAATCACAGTAATTGCAGGAAAGAGGAAGAAAGACTGGGCATTAATCGCTAATCCTTAAATATGCTTGTGGGTACCCGAAATATAAAACTTTCTAATGTACTTATCTTGTAATTCTACTCTCTTCCCTACTGGTCTCCTGGATGCCCTAAAGCTCCAGGGTTCAAATCTATGTGATGACCATAGTGACCACTGGGGACAATCCACGCTGGCTGCAGTGACGCACTCAGAATCACATAATGTGCAAGCAATTGGCCATAGGCATATCTCAAGAAAGTGCACATCATGGCTCCAGTAGTTAAAAGAAAAAAAATCAAAAAGGAGTCACTTTGTGCCCCATCGGCATCTCTAGGTGGACTTTAAAGCATAATCTACCACGCTATTGTGTCTGCACAAAAAGAAGTTGTACACTGCTGCAACAAAAGCCAGAGTGCCAAGTTGGTAGAAGAAAATATGAGGATAACGGCCATCTTGGACCTAGTCCTAACCAACAAAGAGGATATGGTTAAGGGACTGGGAATCAGCAATCATGCAATCCTTGAATTTGGGGTTGCAAGAGGGGGAAGACCTGAGAAGACTCAAACTTCAAGGCGTGACTTTAGCAGAGCGGACTTAAAAGGGCCTAAAGCCAAGGGTTGGTAAAATCCATGGCACATCATTTTTAAGCACAAAACTGCACATGAAGGATGGGAAATCTGTAAGGAAATCCTTAATGCACAAGAACTAACAATACCTCAAAGGAAGAAAAAATGGGAAAGACGACCAAAAAATGACATCACCTGCTAAAAAAGAAAAAAGGAAGATGGGGATTATACCTGGGGAAGAATACATGGCAGTTTGTAGACTCTGCAAGACAAGTGTCAAAGGAGCTAAGGCCGAACACGAATTGAGACGTGCAATAGAGGCTAAGAAAGAATAAGGTAAAAGGAATCGGGGGGTATTTTTTAAAAGCAAAGAAAAAGTGATGGAGACCATTGGAGTCCTACAGAATCAAAATGGTGAAACAGTCAACAAAGTGGAACAGGTAAACTAAATTCGTATTTCGTATCAGTCTTCTCCCAAAAAACTAATGCAAGCATCAATAATAATCATGATAGATCATAGAAGTGATGGTCAGGACGAGGCCAAGGTGAAAATAAATGGATTTTTGTGTACTCACCGTAAAATCGTTTTCTCTTAGCCATCATTGGGGGACACCGGACCATGGGTGTTATGCTGCCTATCCATAGGAGGACACTAAGTAGATGCAAAAGCATAGCTCCTCCTCTGCAGTATACACCCCCTGGCCGGGCCAGGCAACCTCAGTTTTAATACACAAGCAGTAGGAGAAAAAAAACAAACAGTAAAAACTTCTCAACAGAGGAACATGAGAAAAGAAGAGTCAAAACCAAATAAGGTACTGAGAGAACCAAGGCCCAACAGGGCAACAGGGTGGGTGCTGTGTCCCCCAATGATGGCTAAGAGAAAACGATTTTACGGTGAGTACACAAAAATCCGTTTTTCTCTGACGCCTCATTGGGGGACCCAGGACCATGGGACGTCCTAAAGCAGTCCATGGGTGGGAAACATAAAAGAAGACAACACAACCCAAGGACTAGGAACCAGTCCCAGACAGCCTGGAGCACCTACTGAGAGAGGTGCTCTACTGCCGTTTGCAGAATTTTCCTACCCAGATTTGCCTCAGTTGAAAGCTGGGTATGGACTCTGTAATGCTTTGAAAACGTATGTAGGCTAGACGAGGTCGCAGCCTTACACACCTGTTCCACTGAAGCCTGATGCCGAATGGCCCACGAAGCGCCAACTGCTCGCGTGGAATGAGCCCGCAGCCCACTAGGAATGGGCTTGAGTTGCAAGCGGTAGACTTCTTGGATCGCAGAGCGAATCCAGCGAGCCAGAGTCACCTTTGAAGCTGCCTGTCCCTTCTTAGGCCCCTCAGGGATGACGAACAAAGAGTCCGTTTTCCTAAAGGGGGCTGTCCTGGATATGTAATATCTGAGAGCTCTGACTAGGTCTAACGAATGCAGAGACCTTTCCACCCTATGAACCGGGTGTGGACAAAAGGAAGGCAGAACAATGTCCTCGTTCAAATGAAACGGGGTAAGAACCTTTGGAAGGAAATCCGGAAGGGGGCACAGAACCACCTTGTCCTGGTGAAAGATCAGAAAAGGTTCGCGTCAAGAGAGTGCTGCTAGCTCCGAAACCCGTCTGATGGACCTAATTGCCACCAGGAATGTTACCTTCCAGGACAGAAGAGCAAGGGAGGATTCCTTGAGGGGTTCAAAGGGAGACCTCTGGAGACCGTCCAGAACGAGGTTGAGGTTCCATGGTTCCAGCGGCCGTTTGTACGGGGGAACTAGATGGGAAACGCCCTGGAGGAAGGTCTTGACTTGCGGTTTTTGAGGCAGGCGGCATTGGTAGAAGATTGAGAGCGCTGAGACCTGCCCTTTAAGGGAACTGAGAGCCAACCCCGCTTGCAAGCCAGACTGTAGAAAGTCGAGAATTCTGGGGATGGCCAGAGGCATAGGCTGGACGTTAGTTTCCCTGCACCATGAAAGGAAGATTTTCCACGTACGGTGGTAAATGCGGGATGAAGCAGGCATTCGGGCGCGGATCATGGTGGAAATAACCGCGGGGGAGAATCCCGCTCTTGTTAATACCCAGGTCTCAATGGCCATGCCGTTAGCTTCAGGGCTCTGGAGTTCTGATGGGAAATGGGCCCTTGGGTCAGCAAGTCTGGGATGTCTGGAAGGCGCCACGGTGCGTCTGTGAGCATTTGTACTAATTCGGCGTACCAGGCGCTGACGGTTGCGGCGGTGGTGGCAGGAGGGTCTTGGGGGGCTATAGGGGCACAGGATTCACAAAGAGAAGAGGTGTGTTTACGTGGTAGCTCAGCGTGGCAGGCAGCGCAGGCTGAATAATAGACTATGTGGGCCTTAGCACTCTTAGTGCCCTTGGAATTCTGCATGTTCCTAATAGGAGTATGCCAGGAGGGGGAGCAATGCTCAGCAGAGCTACAAGTAAAGCAAGCACCTCACCAGAATCAGCCGATGGCCCTCTCCTCAGGAAGGATTAGGCTCTATGGAGATCTTCGCACGCTTTCCGGGGGGGATCTTAGCGCTAAAAGAGCGCGAAGATGAAGTCAGTGTGCCCCCCCTGCTGTGGGTAGTAAAAAACGTCGGGAAGGGAGCTTCTGATAGTTTTCCTCCCTCTCCCTCCAGTCTGCACACAGCTTGTCACTGGTGGTTATCAGCCGGCTTTTCTGCTAGAGCAAATAAACAGAGCAAATAAAACAGTGTGAGTCCCTGAGCCCTGGGCTCTCCCCCTGCCACTGGGAAATTATCTGCAGGACTTTCTGCAAACAGGAGTGACTTCCCCCCTCCTCCAGCCAGCAAGCTAGAGAAAAGTTAACACTGTGTATTCAGGATCCTTGGGGCTCTCTTCCTTGCACTCAGCAAGGGACTTTCTCATAATAAATACTGTAAATGTCCTGGGAGCCTTTCCTTTCTTTTCTCCCTTTGTCTGGGAAACCAGTCAGGGGGGATCTCACCTTAAAACACTGCTTCCGTCCAGGCAGTGAAAATAGCAGAGTCAGCTTGCTGTGTTCGGTCACACCGGTGCCATATTAAACTCAGAGCCTGCAATGAGGGGCTGAGGAATTGGTGCCATATTAAACTCAGAGCCTGCAAAGAGGGGCTGAGGAATTGGGCTATAGGGGCACAGGCCTCTACCCTGGGCTTTGGAAAATCGGTGTCTGTGGAACCCGTCGTCCAGCCCAGGATCCAGTGTCGCAGGAGGGGGTACGTGGAGAAGACACTCCACGTTCCCGCCCGTTGATGGTAGTGGAAGATCGGTCCCAAAAGGAAACCGTCGCCCTCAAAAAATAACAAACCTTGAAAGGAAGTACAGACACTAAGCTAAAACTGGGGTTGCCTGGCCCGGCCAGGGGGTGTATACTGCAGAGGAGGAGCTATGCTTTTGCATCTACTTAGTGTCCTCCTATGGATAGGCAGCATAACACCCATGGTCCTGTGTCCCCCAATGAGGCGCCAGAGAAAAGCAAAAGATTTATATTAGAACACTTAGCTAAACACTAAGTTAAAGGACACCAAGTCCCAGATGATTTACACCCTAGAGTCCTGAAAGAGAGAGCTGAGGAAATAATAGCACCGCATGCAATAATCTTAAGTAAGTCATGGGAAACAGGAGAGGTTCCACTAGATTGGAAAAGGGCAAATGTGGTCCCTATCTACAAAAAGGGGGAAAAGTATCCAGTGAATTACAGGCCAGTAACCCTGACCTCCATAGAAGGAAATATCTTCCATCAAATTGTCAAAGAACATTTACTTAGGTACCAGGATGGGAAGGCACTAATCAACCAAAACCAGCACGGCTTTATGACCAATAAATCTTGTCAGACCAACCCTGATTTCCTTCTACAACAAAGTCACCGAATGGTTGGACCAGGGGAATGCTGTGGATAGAGTATACCTTTACTTCAGTTAGGCATTCCATAAAGTATCACATGACATCCTCATTGAAAAAATGATCAAGTATGGAATTGACAAAAAAAAATCAGTTAGATGGATTCACAACTGGCTTAATGATCGGGCACAATGAGTAATACTAAATGGCTACACATCAACCTGGAGGAAATTCAAAAGTGGGGTGCTGCAAAGCTCTGTCCTGGGGCCAGTGCTGTTTAAAAGGGACTGTATCGTCTAATTTTTATTTTTTTTTGTAGGCCAAATCAGCTAACATCTATCTATATATATAATTGCCTTATTCTGTCTGTCTGTCTGTCATGCTCCAAAATTGTGTCCTTACGGTGACACAAAGCTGATTGGCCGCTGGGCTTGCCATGGCCCCGCCCCCCCACACGGATTGGCCTCTCGCCCCGGCTCTCTGCAGGCCCTCGCCCCCCTCACGCAATGCACGCTCGCTCTGGCCCAACTGACACGGAGCTCCGACTCCCAGGTGAGTACACACACACACATCAGATCACACTCACTCTCACACACACCTCACACATCACATCCACACACTCACAACATCCTGGGATATCGCTTGCTTCTACACCGGCTCCGTCACGATCCCAGCAGCGCCAGACATAACCTTGCGATGCTGGGATCTTGACGGAGCCCGTGAACGCTGGTAACCATTATACACATCGGGTAACTAAGGTCCCTTAGTTACCCGATGTGTATCATAGTTACCAGTGTACACCGGCTCCCGGTACACATGTGCAGCGAGCCGGCATTATACTCCTCTCCCCCCAGGACTACTCCTCCTATTACAGTCCTCCTATTATACTCCTCTCTGAGTATAATAGGAGAACTATTATAGCATGGGGGATGTAGCACGATGGGGGGTGCGCAGCATGGGGGATGTAGCACGATGGGGAGTGCGCAGCATGGGGGATGTAGCACGATGGGGAGTGCGCAGCATGGGGGATGTAGCACGATGGGGAGTGCGCAGGATGGGGGATGTAGCACGATGGGGAGTGCGCAGCATGGGGGATGTAGCACGATGGGGAGTGCGCAGCATGGGGGATGTAGCACGATGGGGAGTGCGCAGCATGGGGGATGTAGCACGATGGGGAGTGCGCAGCATGGGGGATGTAGCACGATGGGGAGTGCGCAGCATGGGGGATGTAGCACGATGGGGAGTGCGCAGCATGGGGGATGTAGCACGATGGGGAGTGCGCAGCATGGGGGATGTAGCACGATGGGGAGTGCGCAGCATGGGGGATGTAGCACGATGGGGAGTGCGCAGCATGGGGGATGTAGCACGATGGGGAGTGCGCAGCATGGGGGATGTAGCACGATGGGGGATGTAGCACGATGGGGGGTGCGCAGCATGGGGGATGTAGCACGATGGGGAGTGCGCAGCATGGGGGATGTAGCACGATGGGGAGTGCGCAGCATGGGGGATGTAGCACGATGGGGAGTGCGCAGCATGGGGGATGTAGCACGATGGGGAGTGCGCAGCATGGCGGATGGCGCACGATGGGGAGTGCGCAGCATGGCGGATGGCGCACGATGGGGAGTGCGCAGCATGGCGGATGGCGCACGATGGGGAGTGCGCAGCATGGCGGATGGAGCACGATGGCGGGTGCGCAGCATGGGGGATGTAGCACGATGGGGAGTGCGCAGCATGGGGGATGTAGCACGATGGGGGATGTAGCACGATGGGGGATGTAGCACGATGGGGAGTGCGCAGCATGGGGGATGGAGCACGATGGGGAGTGCGCAGCATGGAGGATGGAGCACGATGGGGAGTGCGCAGCATGGGGGATGGAGCACGATGGGGGGTGCACAGCATGGGGGATGGAGCACGATGGGAGGTGCACACCTGCCCCCAACACACACACACACACACACACACACACACACACACACAGGGAACCACAAACACCGCCATTCACAGACACCCACACACACAGACAACGCTGCACACACACAACACCCAACACACAAACACCGCGGCATACATAAATATACGCACATACCGCACAACACACACATTGCACAAAACATACCTCCCCCCAAAACACACCACACCAACACAAACCGCGCAACACACACAACGCGACAGACACACAGCGCTCCACAAACAACGCAACACACATACAACACCTCTCTCACCCCCCGCCACACCCAGACAACACCCAGAACATGTACAGCGCCCTACACAAACACTTGGTAACTACACACAACATAAATATATATATCTATAACAAAAGTCATACATGAACTACACAATACGTAAATTCTAGAATACCCGATGCGTAGAATCGGGCCACCTTCTAGTTATTATTATAAGTGTGTAACAACTATTTTCTTAATGTATTTCAACTTTTAAATATGTAAAATAAAACGTTTATATTAAAAATACTAGGGGGAGCATCTTCCTGTGTACACATCCAAAAGCTATAGTAATCCTTAGTAGAATTACGATAGCTGCAAATTTGGGCAGTCACCAGATGACATGCCTATTCTCCTCCCCTTTTGGGTGTTACACTGCACCCAAAAGGGGAGGAGGTGTATTTCATAGTAATGTGTCGCCATTTTCTGGGTGACTGTATATGAATTGAACAGCTCCACCCGGAAGAACAGCTCCACCCGGAAGTAAAGTGGAAACACATTTATACATATATATATACAGACTGCGGTCATCAGTTTCCCGTGCGGCTGCAGGCCCGCTCCCGTGCGGTCATCAGTCTCCCGTGCGGCCGCAGGCCCGCTCCCGTGCGGTCATCAGTCTCCCGTGCGGCCGGCAGGCCCGCTCCCGTGCGGGAGATGAAGCAGCTGGAAATCAAGTGAACAGTAGAAAAAATAAAAAAGACATACTCACCTGTCTGCAGACTCCCGGTGCCATGCCCGCTCCCAGCTCCTCTTACGGCACCGCCGCTCCGGCTGTGTGCCAGCTCCAAGGCTCGTCCGATGGATGCAGGACCTGGCGGAGAATCACCTGATGCAGTCACCTGACGCATCAGCTGATCGCAAGTCGCGCGGTGACGCCGGCTATCAACTGATGCCGTCAGGAGACTATCAGCTGATCACCGGCAGCTCCTGCAGCGATCGGACAGGAGCCAGCACGTAAGTGTGTAGGGTTTTGTTGTTTTTTTTTTTTCACTGATGCATCAGCTGATTGTAGAAACAGCTTTTATACAATCAGCTGATGTGTGATGTGATTCACATCCTGGATCCTGACACAACATCTGATCGGTATGCCTTCCAGCAAACCGATCAGATATTGAACGGTGCGGGACCCTTGACCCAGGATTACTGCGGAGGGGGGGGGGGTTCTTTATTTCAATAAAGATTGAGTCACTAATTGTGTTGTGTTTTATTTCTAATAAAAATATTTTTCTGTGTGTTGTGTTTTATTTTATCTTTACTAGAAATTCATGGTGGCCATGCCTAATATTGGCGTGACACCATGAATTTCGGGCTTAGGGCCAGCTGATAATATAAAGCTATCCCTAACCTCATTACTACCCAGCGAGCCACCCGGCATCAGGGCAGCTGGAAGAGTTGGATACAGCGCCAGAAGATGGCGCTTCTATGAAAGCGCCATTTTCTGGGGTGGCTGCGGACTGCAATTCGCAGCATGGGTGCCCAGAAAGCTTGGGTACTCTGCACTGCATATTCCAATCCCCAGCTGCCTAGTTGTACCTGGCTGGACTCAAAAATTGGGCGAAGCCCACGTCTTTTTTTTTATTTTAATTATTTTATGAAAGTCATGAAATAATTTAAAAAAAAAAAAGGGCTTCGCTATATTTTTGGTTCACAACCGGGTACAAATAGGCAGCTGGGGGCAGCCCGTACCTGCCTGCTGTACCTGGCTAGCATACAAAAATATGGCGAAGCCCATGTCACTTTTTTTCGGGGGGCAAAAAACTTCTGCATACAGTCCTGGATGGAGGATGCTGAGCCTTGTAGTTATGCAGCTGCTGTCTGCTCTCCTGCATACACTATTAGATGGAGTATGCTGAGCCTTGTAGTTCTGCTCCCCCTGCCTGTCCCTCCAGCATACAGTCCTGGATGGAGTATGCTGAGCCTTGTAGTTCTGCAGCTGTCTGCTCTCCTGCATACACTAGTGGAGAATGAAGAACATATTGAAGAAGGAAATGCCAGACCTTTTATCTTTTTTTAAACAATCTTTAATGGCATTGTTCAATGATAAAAACGCATAAAAACGCAGTGCGCAAACACGCAGCAAAAAAACGCGGTAAAAAATCATGCGTTGTTGCCGCGTTTTTTTGCAACAGGTGCTTTTTTGTAAGTTTTTTGCTACAAAAAACGCACAAAAAAGCACCATAAAAAAAAAAAGCAGTGTGTGAACCTAGCCTTACTTTCAGTTACAGTTTAGTGATGAGGGGGTGTCATATAGACTCCTGCCATAAGTAAACTATGACTTATTGGCAGCCATGGGCTGCTGCCATTAACTCCTTCATTACCTCGATTGCCACCGCATCACGGCAACGGGAAGACCCGTGACAAGTCCGGCACTGTCGCATCTAATGGATGCAGCAATTACGGGTGGCTGCTGGATGATATTTTTAGGCTGGGGGGCTCCCCATAACGTGGGCCTCCCCAGCCTGAGAATACCAGCCCCCAGCTGTGATGCTATATCCTGGCTGGTTACAAAAATTGGGGCGGACCGCACGCTGTTTTTGATAATTTTTTTGGTTTACTGTACGCTATGGACCCGCCCACCGGCGGCTGTGATTGGTTTGGTTGCATTGAGACAGCTGTCACTCAGCATTGGGGTGTGTCTGCCTGCAACCAATCACAGCCAACGGTGAGCAGGGAAGGAGTGAATATGAGATGGAATAATGAGCCGGCTTTGGAAGATGAAAGCCACCGCCGTGAGAGCAGTGTGACAGCCGCCCGGTCATCTGTGAGTATGAAGCGCTTGCTCCTACCCCTTTGGGGCAGATTCTATTCCCCATAAACCTTATATGGGGAGCAGCATCCGGCCAGATACCGGGGATCAATCCTCTGCCGACCCACAGTCTGCGGGTGATTGGTCTGTCAGCCCTCGAAGCCGCAGGGACCTGAGTAAAAGAATTTTCATGCAATTGTTTTAGCTGCGGGAATCCCGCAGCAAAACATGCAGCTGTCAAGATCTGCAAAGTGCGCACAGCATTTTTTTCCCATAGGATTTGCAGTGCTTCACTGCAGAGATGTTATGAACGTTTTCTGCAGCGAAACATGCAGCAAATCCGCGGCAAAAAACGGCAAGTGCGCACAGAGCCTTACACATTTACAGTGACTGCTACACATATATATATACAGACTGCGGTCATAGCACCCACATATATACACTGACTGTTACACATACAGTATACGCTGTATGGCACTGTATGGTGGCTCAGTAGTTAGCACTGTACAGTGGCACTGTATGGTGGCTCAGTAGTTAGCACTGTACGGTGGCTCTATACGGTGGCTCAGTAGTTGGCACTGTACGGTGGCTCAGTAGTTGGCACTGTACGGTGGCTCAGTAGTTTGCACTGTACGGTGGCTCAGTAGTTGGCACTGTACGATGGCTCAGTAGTTGGCACTGTACGGTGGCTCAGTAGTTGGCACAGTACGGTGGCTCAGTACTTGGCACTGTACGGTGGCTCTGTACGGTGGCTCAGTAGTTGGCACTGTACGGTGGCTCAGTAGATGGCACTGTACGGTGGCTCAGTACTTGGCACTGTACGGTGGCTCAGTACTTGGCACTGTACGGTGGCTCAGTACTTGGCACTGTACGGTGGCTCTGTACTTGGCACAGTACGGTGGCTCAGTAGTTGGCACTGTACGGTGGCTCAGTAGATGGCTCAGTAGATGGCACAGTACGGTGGCTCAGTACTTGGCACTGTACGGTGGCTCAGTACTTGGCACAGTACGGTGGCTCAGTACTTGGCACAGTACGGTGGCTCAGTACTTGGCACTGTACTGTGGCTCTGTACTTGGCACAGTACGGTGGGCTCAGTACTTGGCACAGTACAGTGGCTCAGTAGTTGGCACTGTACGGTGGGCTCAGTAGTTGGCACTGTACGGTGGGCTCAGTAGTTGGCACTGTACGGTGGCTCAGTAGTTGGCACTGTACGGTGGCTCAGTTGGCACTGTACGGTGGCTCAGTAGTTGGCACTGTACGGTGGCTCAGTAGTTGGCACTGTACGGTGGCTCAGTAGTTGGCACTGTACGGTGGCTCAGTAGTTGGCACTGTACGGTGGCTCAGTAGTTGGCACTGTACGGTGGCTCAGTAGTTGGCACTGTACGGTGGCTCAGTAGTTGGCACTGTACGGTGGCTCAGTAGTTGGCACTGTACGGTGGCTCAGTAGATGGCACTGTACGGTGGCTCAGTACTTGGCATTGTACGGTGGCTCTGTACTTGGCACAGTACGATGGCTCAGTACTTGGCACTGTACGGTAGCTCTGTACTTGGCACAGTACGATGGCTCAGTAGTTGGCACTGTACGGTGGCTCAGTAGTAGGCACTGTACGGTGGCTCAGTAGTAGGCACTGTACGGTGGCTCAGTAGTTGGCACTGTACGGTGGCTCAGTAGTAGGCACTGTACGGTGGCTCAGTAGTTGGCACTATATGATGGATAAGGGTAGGATTAGATACACAGCTGTGCAGACAGTATCACACAGGAGAGAAATACACAACTCAGCACACAGTATCACACATGAGGATTAGATACAGCTCAGCAGACAGTATCACACAGGAGAGGATTAGATACACAGCTCAGCACACAGTATCACACAGGAAAGGATTAGATACACAGCTCAGCACACTATCACAAAGGAGAGGATTAGATACACAGTTCAGCACACAGTATCACACAGGAGAGGATTAGATACACAGCATCACACAAGGGAGGATTAGATACACAGCTCAGCACAGTATCACACAGGAGAGGATTAGATACACGGCTCACCAGACAGTATCACACAGGAGAGGATTAGATACCCAGCTCAGCAGACAGTATCACACAGGAGAGGATTAGATACACAGCTCAGCACACAGTATCACACAGGAAAGGATTAGATACACGGCTCAGCAGACAGTATCACAGGAGAGGATTAGATACACGGCTCAGCAGACAGTATCACAGGAGAGGATTAGATACACAGCTCAGCACACAGTATCACACAGGAGAGGATTAGATGCACAGCTCAGCACACAGTATCACACAGGGGAGGATTAGATACACAGCTCAGCACACGGTATCACACAGATGATTAGATACACGGCTCAGCAGACAGTATCACACAGGAGAGGATTAGATACACAGCTCAGCACACAGTATCACACAGGAGAGGATTAGATACACAGCTCAGCACACGGTATCACACAGGGGAGAATTAGATACACAGCTCAGCACACAGTATCACACAGATGATTAGATACACGGCTCAGCAGACAGTATCACAGGAGAGGATTAGATACACGGCTCAGCAGACCGTATCACAGGAGAGGATTAGATACACAGCTCAGCACACGGTATCACACAGGGAAGGATTAGATACACAGCGCAGCACACAGTATCACACAGATGATTAGATACACAGCTCAGCAGACAGTATCACAGGAGAGGATTAGATACACAGCTCAGCAGACAGTATCACAGGAGAGGATTAGATACACAGCTCAGCACACAGTATCACACAGGAGAGGATTAGATACACAGCTCAGCACACAGCATCACACAGGGGAGGATTAGATACACAGCTCAGCACACAGTATCACACAGGAAAGGATTAGATACCCAGCTCAGCACACAGTATCACACAGGAAAGGATTAGATACACAGCTCAGCACACAGTATCACACAGGAGAGGATTAGATACACAGCTCAGCAGACAGTATCACACAGGAGAGGATTAGATACACAGCTCAGCAGACAGTATCACAGGAGAGGATTAGATACACAGCTCAGCACACAGTATCACACAGGAGAGGATTAGATACACAGCTCAGCAGACAGTATCACACAGGAGAGGATTAGATACACAGCTCAGCAGACAGTATCACACAGGAGAGGATTAGATACACAGCTCAGCAGACAGTATCACACAGGAGAGGATTAGATACACAGCTCAGCACACAGTATCAAACAGGAAAGGATTAGATACACAGCTCAGCACACAGTATCACACAGGAAAGGATTAGATACACAGCTCAGCACACGGTATCACACAGGGGAGGATTAGATACACAGCTCAGCACACAGTATCACACAGATGATTAGATACACGGCTCAGCAGACAGTATCACAGGAGAGGATTAGATACACAGCTCAGCAGACAGTATCACACAGGAGAGGATTAGATACACAGCTCAGCACACAGTATCACACAGGGGAGGATTAGATACACAGCTCAGCACACAGTATCACACAGATGATTAGATACACGGCTCAGCAGACAGTATCACAGGAGAGGATTAGATACACAGCTCAGCACACAGTATCACACAGGGGAGGATTAGATACACAGCTCAGCACACAGTATCACACAGGGGAGGATTAGATACACAGCTCAGCACACAGTATCACACAGGGGAGGATTAGATACACAGCTCAGCAGACCGTATCACACAGGGGAGGATTAGATAAACAACCATGCAGACAGTATCACCAGTACACACACACACACACACACACACACACACACACGGGGCTGGAGACAGCTGGGGGAGGGAGGGGGTTTCATTACAGACGGTAACGGCAGGGGGCTGGTGAGAGCAGAGGCAGGACACACACACCGGCGGCCGCCAGAACGGGGCTGGGTACAGCGGAGGGACGTGATTTCATAACATACGGTAACGGCAGGGGGCGGGGGCTGGTGAGAACAGAGGGAGGGAGAGTTGTGTGATCGGTAACGGGGGGGGAGGGGAGGCGGCCCGGACTTACATCCCGGCGGTTGACAGGTGTAAAGCGGCGCAAAGAGCATAGATTGAATCTCCACAAAAATGGCGTTGAAACTTCCCTTTGCTGTGATATGGACAGCCCAGGGGGCGCGTACAGATCACAGCATACACCCACTGTAACGGTACACATAGGGTCGGATAGCGACCACTATTCTCTATGCACAGGGGCTGCCATAAAGGAGTGTGGAACTGTCGTTACACACACAGCAAATCCAACATACAGTGCATACAGTAAAATAAGAATTACATAAAAACTAAATAAGCTACGAATTTCATTTTGAATTAGAAATACTTTATTTCAGAATCACTTATTTTAATAAAAAACTAAAAAAACGCGATACAGTCCCTTTAATATCTTTATAAATTATCTGGACTATTGAATTATTGGGGAACTCATAACATTCACATATGATACTAAGATAGGAGGAGTAGCCAACACTAGAGAGGAAAAAGAGGATTCAAAAGGATCTAGACTCCTGAACAATGGGCTGAGGAGAACAGAATAGTGTTTAACAGGGACAAAAAACAGAGTGGAACAGGCTACCACGGGAGGTGGTGAGCTCTCCATCAATGGAAATATTCAAGAGGAAACTGGATAAACATATACCGTATTTTTCGGACCATAAGACGCACTTTTTTTCCCCCAAATGTTGAGGGAAAGTTGGGGGTGCGTCTTATGGCCTGACTATAGGGCTGCGGCTGGGAATGAGGGTGCTGCGGGTCATCGGGGGCATGAGCAGGCAGCAGCAGCGCCTGCCGTGACCACTTGGGCCCGCTCATTACATATGCACGCCCATCCTCCCGCCCATCTCTCAGCGCTGAAGCCGGCACTGACAGGTGGGCGGGAGGACAAGCGGGGACGCGCGCATAGCAAAGAGCCGGCCGCATGATCACCCCTGGCAATTACAGCCTGGAGTGATCATCATGTGCGGCTGTATTCACTGCCCCCCGCGCGTCATTACCAGCGCGGGGTGCAGTGAATCAGTACACTCACCCGTCCCCGTGTATGGAGCCACCCCCCTGCTGCACGCGATGTCTTCCTGTCTGTGCCGATCAGCTGATCTGTGCTGAGCTGGTCAGCTGATCGACACAGACAGGAAGACATCGCGATGCAGCAGGGGAACGGCTCCACACACACAGGTCAGTGGCGCAGAGAGGAAGATATGATCGGTGCTGCAGGGAGTGAGGAAAAGGTGAGTATAAACGTTTATTTTTTTTCTCTGTGCTATAGGATACAGGCCATATACCAGGATGGTATATGAGCACGATGGGGGCATATAGCAGGATGGGAGTATATGAGCAGGCAGGATGGAGGTATGTGAACAGGATGGGGGGTATGTGAACAGGATGGGGGGTATATGAACAGGATGGGGGGTATATGAACAGGATGGGGGGTATATGAACAGGATGGGGGGTATATGAACAGGATGGGGGGTATATGAACCGGATGGGGGGTATATGAACAGGATGGGAGTATATGAACAGGATGGGGGTATATGAACAGGATGGGGGTATATGAACAGGATGGGGGTATATGAGCAGGCAGGATGGGGGTATATGAACAGGATGGGGGTATATGAACAGGATGGGAGTATATGAGCAGGCAGGATGGGGGTATATGAACAGGATGGGGGTATATGAACAGGATGGGAGTATATGAACAGGATGGATGGGGGGTATACCAATAGGATGGGGGTATATCAATAGGATCGGGGTATATGAACAGGATGGGGTATATGAACAGGATGGGAGTATATGAGCAGGATGGGGGAATATGAGCAGGATGCTGGTATAGGAGCAGGATGGGGGTTTATAGCAGGATCATATACAAGGCAGGAGGATCATTACCAGGATGGGGTACCTTAGTAGAGAATTTGGGGACATTACCCCCATAACAGTGTCAGCAGCAGATCCTCGCCCCATAACAGTGTGTCATGACCACATTTTTTGCTTAAAGTTTTATTTTCCCATTTTCCTCCTCTAAAACCAGGGTGCGTCTTATAGTCCGGTGCGTCTTATAGTCCGAAAAATACGGTAGCTGGGATGATTTAGGAAAGCCTGCACTCGCAGGGGGTTGGACCCGAAGGCCCTTGAGGTCCCTTCTAACTCTACTACTCTATGATTCTAAGTGACTCCCTCTGCCTCATAGTGAATGGCTCTGTTAAAGGAATGTCCGAATGCAGCTTTTCAGGAGTTGTTTCAGTCATGACCGGGTGGCCTGATCGTGACTGGAATGTGCCCATCAGGGAAAATGGAGGTCTATGCCAACCTCTGTTTGCATTGACACTACCACATTGCTTGCAGACTTACTATACATAATGTTCGTACTCCGCTTTATTATCAAAATCTCTCCGGCTCATAAAGGGAACAGTTCTGATATTAAGTCTTTTCTGCAACTACAATTCCTTAATGTACAGGAATAAATAAATCTATAAAATAAATGTACAGAATATAATAAATAGAATAAATCATTTTGTACAGCACTGTTACCTTTGATAAAGCATCATCATGAACCACCGTGTTAGTTGTTAGAAGCACCAAAACGGTCTGTAGAAGCTTTAATTCTTCCAGTCCATTTTCCATTAACTGCCATAGCATGTTGATTATATTACCAGCAGCAGCCTTCGGAGATAAAGATAAAAGAACATAACTTTAAGAGCAATGTATTACAATGCTGTACAGAATATTAGGGGTGTGATCAGCAAAGGGCAGGAGAGGCAGGTGTACCTGCCCACCACGCCAGCCGAGAGGCACCCGCCCACCACGCCAGCCGAGGGGCACCCGCCCAACCGCCCCAGCCGAGAGGCACCCGCCCAACCGCCCCAGCCGAGAGGCACCCGCCCAACCGCCCCAGCCGAGAGGCACCCGCCTAACCGCTCCAGCCGAGAGGCACCCGCCCAACCGCTCCAGCCAAGAGTCACCTCACCTAATGATATCAAAACCAGGAAGTTTCAAAAGCAAAACAGCTTTATTTAAAGGATGACACACCAAATAGAGACCAAAAACGCATAGTCAAAAACACAATAAAAACACTGCATCAAAAATGCAATGAAAATAATGCAAGTAACCTAAGGTGCGGAGATGGTGCAGAAATTCTGCAGCGTCAAAAACTCAACTGATCCTGATCGTGGGAACGTAGCCTTATGCCCCTACATTGTCTCCGTGCAGTGCTTCCTAGATCACTTTCATTAGCCTGGTGACAATGTGTTTACATATATAGTGTTTTCTTATGTACTACTTCTAAAGAATGAAATGTCAACCTATTTCACAAAATGTAAAACTGAAGAGTATAAGATACACAAATAGAAAAATCAACAAGTGTAGCACAAAATCAGCACACCACTGATATGTCCTACTGACGCAGACTGGTCCATACACTGGATAAAGACGTAGACTTCTGGTAATCCCCATACCTCTGACACCACTTCATGTGACATGAGCCTCTGGATAGCCGCAAGACAAAGCTGGGTGATTTTCGGTTCTTTTGTTCCACAGCCCATAAGGAAAGGTTGGACTACTTCTGAACTGTTCTCTTTCAATGCTGCAGGAATAAGAAGAAAAAAAATAAGAAGATCATATTGCCATTTTTTGCAGCCAATGTACAAAAGACAATATTCTAACAAAGCTGGCTTTTGTCATCTTTTTAGTATTTGTAATCTGTTCTATTTCTTCTTCTATAGGTTAGGCTTTGTTAACAATGTGTCACAAGCACCAGCACTGGACACAATAAACACTTTCCTAGGCATGATAGTGGTGAAATTTACAGCAGATGTCATTAGATTTCACACTTGAAACCGCACACATTACTACAGGTATCTCTTAGACCTGATAAAGATGATGTATTCATTTGAGGATTCCCTTCAGAAAGGTTTTTATAATTTTTTCTGAAAGTTTTACTGATTCTTTGCCAACCTAGGCTGAATGGCAGCTCCACAGTGTCCCTCCTGCTGCTGAGATCTCACAATGCTCAGTACAATCTGCAGCTGTAAGTCAGGCTGGACAGAGGCTGATTACACTAGGACTTATGAACGCTAATCATTAAGCTGGCCTCATAAAATGCTCATATCAGGAGTATAGAGCATGGATTTTCAAAGCTAATATACAGGCCACATCAGGTCTAATGGATCTATACTGACTAATGTATTCAGCCTGTATTGTGGAATCTTGTGACAGACCCACTTTAGTTTCTTAGAAGTCTAGCCATTCAGTCTGATAAATGTCCCTCATTATTACGGATTGTGTATACATACACACATATACGTGTATATATATATTATTAGCTCGGGCTGCAGCGGTAGTAGCGTTTTCAGCCTTTCTGTGAATACAGCTTATTCAATGCATTGCTCTAACATATCACTTTTCAAGATCTATTCTTTTCAGTGAACGGTAACATTCATTCTCACACATCAACTATTCATTGCACACAAAGTACTACATACATACACAAGCAATATGTGTTAGGATCACTAAGATCCGTCAACAGCATCTACATTGCCTTTTGAATGTCTCTAACATTTGTTTAGATGAAACAGTAAAAGCTCACTGAAAAAAACAATGAAAAGTTATGTAGATATATTACAAAGACTGCAAGCCTATACATTTGCATTAATACCGGCAATGTTAGCCAAAGGTGGAGCACAGAGATAAACATCTCCCCAATTACCTGGCAGGATGTCACTGTTCCGTGCAGCTATATTTTTTACCTTCACTATCCCGGATTCTGCAGCCTGGAAGATAGAAAGCAGAAGATAACAGCTTAGTCTGGTGAACTACTGTGCCATCATCCTACATAAAGACAATATGAACAGGAGGTAAATTAATGATGCACTATGTAACATTGTAGAGGTTTTTAAAAAAAATCAAATGAAAATTATTATATATACATACATACATACATACATACATACATACATACACAGTATATATATATATATATATATATATATATATATATATATATATATATATATATATATATATATATATACACACACACATATATATACACACACACACACACACACACACACACACATATATACATACACACACACACACACACACACACACACACACACACACATATATACATACATACACACACACACAGTTGAAACCAGAAGTTTTTATACACTACTTAAAAAGAGTGAGAAGAGAGCGACTCTGACATGAAATCAGAATACATTTTTCCCGATTTAGGTCAATAAATATTACCAAAATTATTTATATTGGCTAAACACCAGAATAATGAGGGAGAGAGAATATTTTAAGGCATTTTTATTACTTTCTGCAAAGTCAAAAGTTTACATACACTTAAGGGGGCTTTACACGGTAGCGATATCGCTAGCAATTTCTAGCGATTGCGACCGTGTAAGTACCCGCCCCCGTCGCGCATGCGATTGTTTGTGATCGCTGCCGTAGCGAAGATTATCGCTACACAGCGTCACACATACTTACCTGGTCGGCGGCGTCGCTGTGACTGCCGAACAATCCCTCCTTCAAGGGGGAGGGACGTTCGGCATCACAGCGATGTCACTAAGCGGCCGGCCAATCAAAGCAGAGGGGCGGAGATGAGCGGGACGTAACATCCCGCACACCTCCTTCCTTCCGCATTGTGGCCAGCGGCAGGTAAGGAGACGTTCCTCGCTCATGTGGTGTCACACATAGCGATGTATGCTGCCGCATGAGCGATGAACCACAACGCTAAACAACCCTTACCGATTTTTGACTTTGGGACGACCTCTCCATGGTCAACGATTTTCACCATTTTTGAGGTCGCCTAAGGTCGCTGGTAAGTATTACACGCTGCGATATCGTTAATGACGCCGGATGTGCGTCACTAACAACTTGACCCCAGCGACCAAACATTAACGATATCGTAGCGTGTAAAGCCCCCTTAAGAGTATTATGCCTTTAAACAATATGAGACAGCCCATATGATGATGTCTTTGGAACTTTCGCATCATCTGCTGTCCCTGGTGCTGTCCCCGCGATGCTCCGGCTTCCAGCTCCTTAGTGTAGTGAATAATCACTGAATATAATGAGCGAGGGTCAGAAGCGGGAGGCAGCAGAGCCGAAGAAAGCAGCACTGGATACAGGTGAATATAGAAAATCTTTTTATTTCAAAGACCCATGTTTTCTCCGGTACGTGTCACATTTATGTCACACGTATGCAAACACAGATGTCACACGCATGACACACGTATGACACACGTATGACTATACCAATGTCTGTGGTTTGTACCTGATTAAACACGGATGTCTGAAAGGGGCCTTAACCCCTTAACGACCGCGGGCAATAATATTACGTCCTAGCAGTCATATTACTGCCCGCGGTCTGCCGCCGGCAGCATGCCGCGATCGGCACACATCCCAGCTGATTTTCACAGCTGAGATGTGTGCCTGCTAGGCACGAGCAGAATCATTATCTGCTCGTGCGGTTTAACCCCTGAAATGGCGCTGTAAATATGTGACAGCGCCATTATAATCGCGATCGCGGTAAACTTTAACTTACTGCCCGATACCGGAAGTCACGTGACGTGATCACATGACTTTCGGCGGTTGTCATGGTAGCACAGGGTCATGTGATGACTCCTGTGCTAGATATGAACTACTTTCAGTTTCACTCGGTCCGGAGCCGAGTGAAGCAGAAAGTGAGCATATCTGCTGTTGACAGCTGTATAGCTGTCATCAGCAGATAGATCAGAGCGATCGGATTGCTGATCCATATAGCCCCCTAGGGGGACTAGTAAAAATAAAAAAAAAAAAAAAAAGATTTAAAAAATTAAAAAAACACAAAAACCCTAAAAGTTCAAATCGCCCCCCTTTCGCCCCATTGAATATTAAAGGGTTAAAAAAATATACAGACATTTTGTATCGCCGCATTCAGAAATGCCCGATCTATCAAAATATAAAATAAATTAATCTGATCAGTAAACGACGTAGCGACAAAAAAAATTCCAAATGCCAAAATGACGTTTTTTTGTCGCCACAACTTTTGCACAAAATGCAATAACAGGCGATCAAAGCGTAGCATCTGCGCAAAAATGGTACCGTTAAAAACGTCAGCTCGAGGCGCAAAAAATAAGCCGTCACTGAGCAATAGATCCCGAAAAATGAGAACGCTACGGGTCACGGAATATGGTGTACAACGTGCGCCACTTTTTTCGGACAAACTTCCGATTTCTTTTTTAACCCCTTATATAAAAGTAAACCTATACATGTTTGGAGTCTATGAACTCGCACTGACCTGAGGCATCACACCCAGTTTTACCATACAGTGAACACAGTGAATAAAATATCTCAAAAGCAATAGTGCTATCGCACTTTTTTTCAAAATTTTCCTGCATTTGGAATTTTTTTTTACCGTTTTCCAGTACACTATATGGTTCCGCAAAAAATGAGCCCTCACATGACCATATTGACTGAAAAATATAAAACTTGCGTCTCTCAGAAGAAGAATAGCAAAAAAAAACGGAAAGTGAAAAATTGTCCGGTCGTGAAGGGGTTAAACTATCCTCAGATCACAAGCAATCTCCTCTTGAGCTGAAAACTGTACAGATTGGAGTCAGACTTTCCACTACACCATCTGCCTGACAGACCCAGAATATCATGCCTGACCGTATCATGTCCACGATCTGGCACTTCCGATAGCTACAGAACAATGAAAGTAACAAACAGATGTATGCAGAGCCTACGGCTTTCAGATAATGGAGCAAAAAGGCAGACAGAGATTGATTGACATTAGTGATGAGTGAGCGCTATCGTGTTCGGTACTCGTAACCAGCAGTTTGATGCTCAGATGGGCGTGACGAGTACCGGAGTATAAAGGAAGTCAATGGGGGACTGGAGCATTTTTCCAGAAGATCTCCTGGACAAATGCGGGAGTCCACTATTGACTTTCTTTATAGTCAGTACATGAGTGGAGCCCATCTGAGCGTTCAACTGCTGGTTACGAGTACCAAGCACAGTAGCGCACGCTCATCACTAACTGACATCTTAAGATGGCCAGTATTACACTTCGGGAATATTCACATGTTGTGTTTTTTGCCCCCCAAAACACAGAATTTTACTGTCCCAGCAAAGTGAATGACATTTCTGAAGTACGCTGCAACATCGCTACCGATATATCGTCAAGGTCAAGTCGTTAGTAACGCACATCCGGTAGCGACATCACAGCGTGTGACACCAAGGAGCGACAATCAATGATCGCAAAATCGTTCAAAAACGGTGATCGTTGACACATTGCTTGTTTCCTTAATATCACTGCTGCCACCGGTACGATGTTGTTTGTCATTCCTGCGGCAGCACACATCGCTATGTGTGACACCGCAGGAGCGACAAACATCTCCTTACCTGCCTCCACTGGCAGTGAGGAAGGAAGAAGGTGGGCGGCATGTTCTGGCTGCTCATCTCCGCCCCTCCGCTTCTATTGGCCGGCTGCTTAGTGACGCCGCTGTGACGTCGCTATAATGCTAAACGCACCTCCCCGTTGAAGGAGGGATTGTTCGGCGGTCACAGCGACGTCGCTGACAAGGTATGTGCGTTTGACGCTGCCGTAGCAATAATGTTCGCTACGGCAGCGATCACCAAATGTCACACGAACGACGGGGGCGGGTGCTATCGCACACGACATCGCTAGCTACCGCAGCATGTAAAGCACCCTTAAGGCTATGTGCCTACGCTGCGTTTTTATTTGCAGATTTTAATCAATACTGGAAAGAAGAAACGCATCCCAGAAAGTCTATGAGAATCCTGAAGTGCTGTGCCCACGTTGCAGATTCTTTCCTTGCAGATTTTGGTGCAAAAAAAAACTGCACCAAACAATTGACCTGTCAATTGTTTCTCTGTTTTTCCCAGCGTTTTCCCTATACTCAATGCATGAAAAAATGCATAAGGCCATGTGCGCATGTTACGATTTTTCTTGCGTCTTGGTCGCATTTTAAACTGCGCTGTGTCATTCACAAACTGCATGCATTTTGCTTCCCCAGCAAAGTCTATGATAAATCAGAAATTCGATGTGCACGTTGCTTTTTTGTAGACAGAGTTTTGTTTGACAAATATTCGTCAAAATCGTTGCTAAAAAAAAAAAAAAAAAAAGCAGCAGCATGTCATTTCTTCACTGCGTATTGTGAACATTTTGCGCCCATTGTAATGAATGAGGTGTGTCAAAACACAATCAAACAATCAAAATGTTTCGCTGTGTGTTTTGGTTGCATTTTGGATGCATTTTTGTCAACAAAAACGCAGGTCACCAACCTTTCTCCATTCTCTTTATCTCTCGCTTTCTGTCTCTCTCCGCTTCACACTCACGGATCACCGACGCGGCTGTCACACTGCTCCTGCGGCCTCTCCTGCTTCTGAAAGTGCCGGACACTCCATAGGCTCATCTCATATTCACTTCACCCGCTCATTAGGCTCATCTCATATTCACTGCTTCCCCTGCTTACCGGCGCCTATGATTGGTTGCACTCAGACACGCCCCCACGCTGAGTGACAGCTTCAGACTGTAACCAATCACAGTCGCCAGTGGGCGGGTCTACTTTGTATTGTACAGTACAATAAATAATGGCATGCAGTCTCTTCTAATTTTGATACCCAGCCAAGATAAAGCCTCACAGCTGAGGGCTGCTAGTATTGTCAAACTGGGGAGACACATGTTATTGAGAGCCCCCCAGTCTAAAAATATCAGCCAGCAGCCGCCCAGAATTGCCGCATATATTAGATGCGTCAGTCCTGGGAGTTTACCTGGCTCATCTCGATTGCCCTGGTGCGGTGGCAATTGGGGTAATAAGGAGTTAATGACAGCCCACAGCAGCCATTAAGTCCTAGCTTAGTGATAGCAGGCGTCTATGAGACACCCCCTCACCACCAATCTGTAAGTAAAAGTAAATAAATAAACACAATCACCCAAAAAATCCTTTATTCGAAATAAAAGACAAAAACGCCACCCTCTTTTACCACTTTATTAACCCCCCAAACACCCATCCAGGTCCGGCATAATCAACACAAGGTTCCACGACGATTCCAGCACTGCTACATCTGACACAGCGAGCGCCATAGAACAAGACTGCTGTCAGCCTCACGCAGCAACTGAAGTAAATCAAAGTGGAGAAGGAGAAGGGGTTAAACCCGCGCAATCCGCCAGATAAATTCAGAGGAGATGTTGATAATTCAGAACATTCTTTTATTCCATGGGTCTACGCGTTTCAAGGTCTGTGACCTCTTCATCAGGACCAGTAAATCAACACTACATGTACATACAAATGAAGCTCTTTTATACCTGTGGTAACCACAAAGTACCGCCTCCCGGCACTTTGAAAAAAGTCAGAAGAGAAAGAAAAAAAAAAAAAAAATCTGCATGCATGATACAGCATTTTTCACAGATATCATATACTTTGTAGAATGCTATTATACTGGTCATAAAAACATTCATAAAATGGAAAATTATAAAATAAAAAGAAAAGGAAAGAAAAAAATGTCAAAAATCAGGACACGAACTCCAAGAAAGTTGCCCATAAGGTTACCTTATGGGCAACTTTCTTGGAGTTCGTGTCCTGATTTTTGACATTTTTTTCTTTCCTTTTCTTTTTATTTTATAATTTTCCATTTTATGAATGTTTTTATGACCAGTATAATAGCATTCTACAAAGTATATGATATCTGTGAAAAATGCTGTATCATGCATGCAGATTTTTTTTTTTTCTTTCTTTCTCTTCTGACTTTTTTCAAAGTGCCGGGAGGCGGTACTTTGTGGTTACCACAGGTATAAAAGAGCTTCATTTGTATGTACATGTAGTGTTGATTTACTGGTCCTGATGAAGAGGTCACAGACCTTGAAACGCGTAGACCCATGGAATAAAAGAATGTTCTGAATTATCAACATCTCCTCTGAATTTATCTGGCGGATTGCGCGGGTTTAACCCCTTCTCCTTCTCCACTTTGATCTGCAAACACGTGGGGCCGCTGCAGCCGCCATTATCTGATGTTATCTATGGTGGTTGTGACCTCTCACAACCTGAATCGGTGAGTGTATTGTGATATATGCTAAACCGTATGTGTAATCTGGTAAAACCCTATCAGCGCTTCTCTTTTCTAGTTTCCATAGCAACTGAAGTAAGACATGCTATCAGTGGTGACATCACTCAGGTTAGCCGCTGTCACAGCTAGAGTCCTTCACCTCTGACCGCAAATCAGGCTGCGACAGAAACAGAGCAACGCTATGAGAACCTTTGACGTCACAGCTGCGGGCCCCGCACTCCTGCCTGAGTCGCGGCACTTACGTCAGAAGTTCACCAAAGTTCATTCTCATCACGCGGCTCTGCTGTCAGCGAACAGTCATGCTCTACGGTGCTGCTGTGACAGGACAGGTATGTAGCAGAGCCGAATCGCTGTGGAACCTCGTGTGGATTACTTTGGACCTGCAAGGGTGTTTAGGGGTTAATAAAGTGGTGAAACAGGGTGTTTTTTATATTTTATGCCAAATAAAGGATTTTGGGAGTGTATGTGTTTATTTACTTTCACTTACAGATTAGTGATGGGGCGAGGTCTCAGACACCTGCCATCACTAATCTAGGACTCAGTGGCTGTTGTGGGCTGCCATTAGCTCCTAATTACCCCGATTGCCACCGCACCAGGGCAATCGGGAAGAGCTAGGTCAAGCACCAGAATTGGCGCATCTTATGGATGAGCCATGTCTGGGGTGGCTGTATGCTGCTATTGTTAGGCTGGAAAGGGTCAAATAATGAGGCACTTCCCATCCTACTAATATCAGTCCCCGGTTGTCTGTTGTACCTTGGCTGGTTTTAGAAAAAATGGGGGACCCCACATTTTTTTTTTTTTTACTTAAAAAAATAAAAAGCAGTTCCAAATCTGCAGCATGTCTTGTACTTTTGATATATTTTTCACCCATCCTAATTTATGGAGCAAAGGCCTAAAAAACAATATAAGAAATGCTCTCATAAATGCAGCAAAAACGTACATTTTTTTGCCAACATACTTAGGAGTCAGAAATGTCTGCAGTGAGTGTGTACACATGCTATCTACATGTTTGCTGTCCCTTAGTTTACAGACATTGAGCAGTAAATGGATCATATCAGGAACAGTACCCATTTCCAGGAGAAAAGGCACACAGGTCACTCTGTGCTGGCACATTTATTTCACTACTTCTTTTAACTAAATTAAAGAGAATAAACCGTCACTTATTTTTAATGAATGTCAGCATGGAAAATTACAAAACTGTGCAAATTACTTTCTCAGATAATTTGTCATCATTCCTGTAAAAAAAAAAAAAAAAAAAAAATTAAAGAAAAATGCACGTAAGTGGCTTCCACACAGGTGCTGAGCCGATTATTTCACTGCCATCATCTGTACTACACATGAGGATGCTCTGGCATTAATGCAGCTAAAAGCAGACAAACTAAAAAAAGCAGGGTCTTGGAAGCCACTTACATAGATTTTTTTTTTTGTTACAGGAATGAAGACCAATCCCATAATAAAAAATATGAAGAAAGACAGACAAACAGACAGAAAGTAAGTAAGTAAGAAAGAAAGAAAGAAAGAAAGAAAGAAAGAAAGAAAGGACAGAAAGAAAGTAAGAAAGACAGACAGACAGACAGACAGACAGACAGACAGACAGACAGACAGACAGACAGACAGACAGACAGACAGACAGACAGACAGACAGACAGACAGACAGACAGAACTAGTTACTCTTTGGCTGGGTTGACGATACAGAGAATATCATCCAATTATACTAATCAGACTGACCAGAGCCGGATCTTTATTTCTCGGAGGTGGAGAATGAGTGAGTTCGGTCCAATTTTTTTTTCCAAGGATCCATAAACTTGAGTGCCATTCATTTCTCAGAGGCGAATTATGTATGCTCCAATTTTTGTCTTCAGACCACTTGGCCAGAAGAAAAACAATTGGACGTGCTCTGAATCATTGCATAACATTGGTCTGAGAGTGATTTGATGTTTTGATGGACAGAAATCAGTCAAAAAATACGGTTGTCTGCACGAGCCCTTTAAGAAGCTGCACATTATAGTTACTCATTACACTCTCAAATAATGTCAAGAAATGCCTAATGAAGAATTAGAGATCTATGGATAGTAAGGCTGCTTTCACACTACGTTTTTTTAGCATGCGTCATGAACGTTTTTTTGCTGTAAAAGCGGATCCTGTTTTTACTAAGAAAACCGCATGCAAACGCATGTGTCATTTTGCAGGATCCGGTCACTTAAAGTTTATGGGCGGGCATTGAAGTCATGTGATCGGGAGTGAGGGGAACTGAACGTGATAGACTGGGAGCCGGCATCTGACAGCTGCGGACGCTGGTAACCAAGGTAAACATCGGGTAACTAAGCGAAGTGCTTTGCTTGGATACCCGATATTTACCTTGGTTACGAGCGCCCGCAGCTGCTAGGAGCCGGGCTGCCTGCTCCCTGCACATGTAACCAAGGTAAACATCGGGTAACTAAGCAAAGCGCTTTGCTTGGTTACCCGATATTTACCTTGGTTACGAGCGTCCGCAGCTCTCAGGCGGGGGAGAGAGGGAGGGGGAGAGAGAGACTGATCTTGCCAGGCTGGTTTCTGGGCATGCTCAGTAGAGCAAGCAGGATCCTGTCTATCAGCATGCCAGCGTTCACATACGTTTGCATGCTGTTCAGTCAGGTTCCAGCAATTTGAAGTATTTGGACGCAGCTCAAAAACACTACAAGTAGCGTTTTTGAAAAAAAGTTAAAAAACTGCAAGTCGCTGGATCCTCACTATAAGGGCTAAGCCACACGGCGAGAAAAACAGTGCGAGTGGAGTGCGATAAAACATCGCATTCCCCTCGGACCAATTCTAGCCTGTGTGTCAGCACACATGGGCGATTATTTTCTCAGCCCTAATCGGACTGAGAAAACAATCGCAGCATGCTGCGATTGTAAGCTGAGTCTCTTTCTCTCGCACCCATTCAAGTGAATGGGGCGAGAGAAAAATCGCACTGCACTCGCGGTACACCGGTGTACCGCTAGTGCAGTGCGAGAATGGCAATAGCCGGCTACACAGTAGAGAGGGAGAGAAATCCCTCCCTCCCCTCTTGAGTGCCGGCCCGCCCCCCTCAGCTGAGGTCTGCTCGCACGAACGGACCTCAGTTGCAAAGACACAGGCATGACACTCGGCTCTGCTGTACTGCCAGCACGAGCCGAGTCTCATGCAAGTGGATCGCAGTAGTGCCCGTGTGGCCCCAGCCTAACGCATGCAAACGCAGGTGAACGCATGTTGACGCGAGTCCATTGCAAATGCATT
Source organism: Anomaloglossus baeobatrachus (assembly GCF_048569485.1). Lineage (NCBI taxonomy): Eukaryota > Metazoa > Chordata > Amphibia > Anura > Aromobatidae > Anomaloglossus > Anomaloglossus baeobatrachus. Next base: position 241,914,512 of record NC_134356.1, read on the forward strand.
GAAATGAAAATGCATTTGCACTGGATCCGTTTTTGCGTTAAAAAACGTAGTGTGAAAGCAGCCTAAGCAACATTTTCCTATTGGCTGAGGCCCCACCCCTTCTGGTTACATGGGTATGACATCACCACAGGTCCTGTGAGTGAAAAGTTACATCGATTGTATATTATTTATGGTAATTTTTATTTTTTTATTTTTAAATTCTTTATTTTAAACACAAACCTGGAACTGAAAAGACGACAAGCTCCCAAAGATGCTGCATAGTATATATCAAAAACATAGCACTAGAGTGCACACAGACTACTTATGCTAATTCTAACAGAGGGAGGGGAGAAGTATGAATACCCCCAGCTATTATCTGCTCCTCAGCTGCTGTCACTCAAGAAACTGATTATTTTATAAACTTTACTTTCTTGGATTTCAAAACCTAAACATCCGAGCTGCCCACTAAAGGTATGTATAGAATCAGCGTGATAGTGCCAGTATAGCACTGGCTTTAGGTTATATAGGAATATCCTTGTGATTGGTTCCCTTTAATGTTGACAGCACATCTCTGTATATAGCAGGTGGAATTGTGCCGCCAGCTAACAAGGATTTTAATGTAAATAAGGTGATCCCACAGCCTTCGACTGCCCAATCACCGTTACATTTTAAGGGCCCTAACTTACAGAAGCACTAACATGGTAGGTAAGCAACAATTGTGGGTAGTAAGTATGACCGTAAACTATATCAGTGGTATTGGACTTTGTCTTACTTTTATTAAGGTATTTTAAGATGGCCTTTACCCCTTTTTCACAACAGCATACAATAGCAGGGTATCTTATATTATAGTATAGGTATTCCAATACCATGTACACTTTTCTTATAATATAAAAAAGAATACATCTCTCCTAGTCCTGGATAAAAACCTGACACCTAAGGAATGTAAAAAACTGGTGAAGTTAGGAACTCAAAAAATCATGGAGGTCCAAGGAGGACAACACTGTTGGATGATCGCAGAATCCTTTCCACGGTGAAGAAAAACCCCTTCACAACAACCACCCAAGTGAAGAACACTCTCCACGTAGTCAGTGTTTTCAGTATCTAAGTCTACCATAAAAAGAAGACTTCATAAGATCAAATACCAAGGATTCACCACAAGGTGCAAACCATCAAACTTAAAACACAGAATGGCCAAATTAGACTTTGCCAAAAAAAAACATATAAAGAAGCAAGCCAAGTTCTGGAAAAGCATTGTATGGACAGATGAAACTAAAATCAACCTGTACCAGAATGATGGGAAGAAGAAAGTATGCAGAAGGCTTGGAACGGCTCATGATCCAAAGCATGCCACACCCTCTGTAAAACATGGTGAAGGCAATGTGATGGCATGGGCATACATGGCACTGGGTTATTAGTGTTTATTGAGGATGTGACTGAAGACAGAAGCAGGTGGATGAAGTCTGAAGTGTACAGGGTTAGACTTTCTGCTCCGATTCAAAAAAATGCAGCAAGTCTGATTGGACGGCGCTTCACAAACAGATGGACAATGACCCAAAACATACTGCGAAAGCAACACAGGAGTGATGCCTCTATTACTCCAGCTCAATTTGCCACCCAATGCCGCCTCCTCCTTGACTGACGACTCTTCTGCCTGAAGTCACACAGTAATGAAGGAGGTGGTGTTGGGAGGGAAATAGGGTTCAGATCTACCACAGTCCTTCAGCCTATATTTGTATATCAATTACAAACACTGATTTCTCAGTAACGGAGGAACGGACTTGGCCATCTATAGGTATTGCTGCATGCACACAAATCGTTTGAAGGGTAAAATCCTGTTGACAGATTCCCTGTAATATAAGGAATTTAATTAAATGATAGGTATAAATGTAAAAAAATAAAATTTAATAGCATTCTTTGTTTCATTGCAGCCATTTGGTAAATTCAAAAAAAGTTCACATTTTTTTTCTCATTAATGTACACGCTACACCCCATCTTGACAGAAAAAAACAAAAATATAGAAATTTTTACAAATTTATTAAACAAGAAAACCTGAAATATCACATGGTCATAAGTATTCTGACCCTTTGCTCAGACACTCATATTTAAGTCACATGCTGTCCATTTCCTTACGATCCTCCTTGAGATGGTTCTACTCCTTCACTGGAGTCCAGCTTTGTTTAATTAAACTGATTGGACTTGATTTGGAATGGCACACATTTGTCTATATAAGACCTCACAGCTCACAGTGCATGTCAGACCAAATGAGAATCATGAGGTCAAAGGAACGGCCCAAGGAGCTCAGAGACAGAATTGTGGCAAGGCACAGATCTGGCCAAGGTTACAAAAGAATTTCTGCAGTACTCAAGGTTCCTAAGAGCACAGTGGCCTCCATAATCCTTAAATGGAAGAACCGTGGGACCACCAGAACTCTTCCTAGATTTGGCCATCCAGGGAAACCGAGCAATCGTGGGAGTAGAGCCTTAGTGAGAGAGGTAAAGAAGAATCCCAAGATCACTGAGGCTGAGCTCCAGAGATGCAGTATGGAGATGGGACAAAGTTGCACAAAGTCAACTATCATTGCAGCTCTCCACCAGTTGGGCCTTTATGGCAGAGTGGCCCGATGGAAGCCTCTCCTCGGTGCAAGACATATGAAAGCCCGCATACAGTTTGCAAAAAACAAACAAACACATGAAGGACTCACAGACTATGAGAAATAAGATTCTCTGGCCTGATGAGACAAAGACAGAACTTTATGGTGATAATTATAAGCGGAGTGTCTGGAGAAAACCAGACACTACTCATCACCTACCCAATACAATCCCAACAGTGAAACATGGTGGTGGCAGCATCATGCTATGGGGTGTTTTTCAGCTGCAGGAACAGGACGACTGGTTGCAATTGAAGGAAAGATGAATGCGGCCAAGTACAGAGATATCCTGGAAGAAACCCTCTTCCAGAGTGCTCTGGACCTCAGACTTGGCTGAAGGTTCATCTTCCAACATGACAATGACCCTAAGCACACAGCTAGGGCTGCTTTCACAGTACGTTTTTTTAACATGCGTCATGAACGTTTTTTTAACGCAAAAATGGATCCAGTGCAAATGCGTTTTCATTTCAATGCATTTGCAATGGACTCGTGTCAACATGCGTTCACATGCGTTTGCGTGAGTTATAGTGAGGATCCAGCAACTTGCAGTTTAACTTTTTTCAAAAACGCTACTTTTAGCGTTTTTGAGCTGCATCCAAATACTGTTTTTCACTGGATCCTGACTATACTGCACGCAAACGCATGTGAACACTGGCATGCTGATAGACTGCATCCTGCTTGCTCTACTGAGCATGCCCAGAAACCAGCCTGGCGTGATCAGTCTCTCTCTCCCCCTCCCTCTCTCCCCCGCCTGAGAGCGGCGGACCCTCGTAACCAAGGTAAATATCGGGTATCCAAGCAAAGCACTTCGCTTAGTTACCTGATGTTTACCTTGGTTACCAGCGTCTGCAGCTGTCAGATGCCAGCTCCCAGTCTATCACGCTCAGTTCCCCTCACTCCCGATCACATGACTTCAAAGCCCGCCCATAAACTTCAAGTGGCAGGATCCTGCAAAATAACACATGCGTTTTTCTTTGTAAAAACAGGATCCACTTTTACAGCAAAAAAAAACCGTTCATGACGCATGTTAAAAAAACGTAGTGTGAAAGCAGCCTAAAATAACAAAGGAGTTGCTTCAGAATAACTCTGTGACCATTCTTGACCGGCCCAGCCAGAGCCCTGACCTAAACCCAATTGAGCATCTCTGAAGAGACCTGAAAATGGCTGTCCACCAATGTTCACCATCCAACCTGACGGAACTGGAGAGGATCTGCAAGGAAGAATGGCATCCCCAAATCCAGGTGTGAAAAACTTGTTGCATCATTCCCAAGAAGACTCATGGCTGTACTAGCTCAAAAGGAGGGTGCTTCTACTCAATACTGAGCAAAAGGTCTGAATACTTATGTCCATGTGATATTTCAGCTTTTCTTGTTTAATAAATTTGCAAAAATGTCTACATTTCTGGTTTTTTTTCTGACAAGATGGGGTGCAGAGTGTACATTAATGAGAAAAAAATGAACTTTTCTGAATTAACCAAATGGCTGTAATGAAACAGAGTGAAACATTTAAAAGGGGTCTGAATACTTTCCGTACCCACTGTATAAATTGGGACTATTTTGTCAAGAATCTTTTAGTTCTGCGAGAAGTCATTTCAAGTGAGCCCCATTGCTAGCTTTCTAAGAGCACTGTCTTGAATGCCTTTTGCCTGGGAATCACATTGTCTCCTACAAGCAGAACTGGCATGCGTGGTTTTTTATTGAAACATAAGGAATTAAGCCAAAAATCATAGAAGTCTCGTACCAGCCTCTACAAGCACAAATACACGGAGCGTCACACAGCTGCTCGTCTCAGTGATATAAAGGAGCACAGGAAAATCATTGTTCAGCATTTCTGCATTAGGCTGCGAGTCCCATAGATATTGGCATTATGTATCGTTACACCACAGTTCTGTTGATTCTTCCATCACATAACACAAGTAAAGGTTATAAAGTGTGTCGGCCCCTCATATCTGCAGGTAGCGTGATATAACTGATAGGGGAACAAATAAAACAAACCGATGTGGCTGGGTATACAGGCTATGGGGCAGAGCAATCCGAGTTTGGATCCCCTGCACACCGAAATTACAATTGCCCAGTTAGGCTGCTTTCACACATCCGGTTTTTCTTGTGCGGCACAATCCGGCGCTTTGCGGAAAAAACGCAACCTTTTTTTTTGCCGCCAGTTGCGTTCTTTTTGCATAGACTTACATTAGTGCTGTATTGTGCCGCATGGGCTTGTGTTCCGTCCGGTTTTTGCCGCATGCGGCAGATTTAGCCGATGCGGCGCGATTTGCAATGCATGCCTATGGACGCCGCATGCGGCGTCCTGCGGCAAAAACCGCATCCGGCCACCGCATGCGGTTTTTTCCACTGCGCATGCTCAGTAGCGTGCTGCAACCGTCAAAAACCGGACGGGCCGCATGTAAAAAACGTATGCAAAGGATGCGGTTTTGTTGCCGCATCCGTTGCATTGGTTTTAGAGCCGGATTGGCCGGCTCTGCTAAAACTGGAGGTGTGAAAGCAGCCTTAGCAAGTGGTCAGTCTCTTCATGGGCAATGTCCTCTGCTGTCTGCACTAAATGCTCTCCAACATCTCTCTGCCTGAAGCACCCTCATGATCAGAGGCTACCACCATACCTGGAAGCAAAGAGAGCGGATAGTGAGCACAGGACACTGCGCATACAGCGCCCCCGGACAATTGTGAGTGCAGCAAGAGGTGGGTTTAAAAGAGGGTGACTCCTTTCAGAAAATCTTGGGGGTTTTTTGTTTGTTTTTTTACTCCCTATTCCCTGGCATACACACACACACACACACACACACACACTCTTAAAAAAAATCACATTACTCAATGTCCAGAGCTGAATCTCCATTGCTGTCTATGGCATCACACAGACAGCGTGGCAGACAATTAGTGTGCTCGGCACCTCTGTATATTTGGGCAGAGCCGCTGAGCTCCGTCACTGGCTGCAGACACTAAAGCAGGCTTTACACTCTACGTTATTTCTAGCAATTGCTAGCGATATCATATGCAAAAGCACCCGCCCCCGTCGTGCATGCGATATCGTGTGATCGCTGCTGCAGCGAACATTATCGCTACAGCAGCGTCACACGCACTTACCTTGTCGGCGGCGACGCTGTGACTGCCGAACAATCCCTCCCTCAAGGGGGAGATGCACTCGGCATCACGGCGACGTCACTAAGTGGCCGGCCAATCAAAGCGGAAGGGCGGAGATAAGCGGGACGAACATCCCGCCCACCTCCTTCCTTCCTCATTGCGGGCGGGACGCAGGTAAGGTGAGGTTCACACACAGCGATGTGTGCTGCCGCAGGAACGAGGAATAACATCTATAAACAACCATTAACAATTTTTGGTTTTAGGACGACCTCTCCATGGTGAACGATTTTCACCACTTTGGAGGACGTTTAAGGTCGCTGGTAAGTGTTACACGCTGCGATACCGTTAATGACGCCGGATGTGCGTCACTAACGACGTGACCCCGACGATAAAACATTAACGATATCGTAGCGTGTAAAGCCCCCTTAAGAACAGCAGTGCACACTTAGCAGTGGGCCCAGGGAAAGAGAACAAGGTGGAGTTGTGTTTTCTTATAACACATTACACATGGCAAATAGGATTTTCTGAAAAAAATGCTGCTGTCAATAGTGAGTACAGCATCTAGATGGTTAACAGAGTGTGGGGGGCTCCTTTTTAACCCCATCGGCAGCCTGAGCTTATAATTGTGTGGTCCTGATGGTTGCCATGACAGTTCACGGCTAAATAAAAGCCTACCGGTACGTGCCAATGATCAGCGCTATGTACGTATTTCCGCTGCGTTCTTCCGCGCAGTAGACTCAAGCATGAGAAATTGATATGCTGCAGATAGGAAAGCTGCGCCGTAGGTCAGTTTATGCATCGTTAAAAAGAAGCACAGTTGACATAAGATTTCTATTAATCCTACCTACTGCTTGTACTGTACAATGCAGCGTTACGGTCACAGTGAAAACACACTGCGTCCAAAACGGAGCTAATCCTCATCGTGGGCCCTTAGCGCCTGCCGGCTATAGTGACCTGTCCACAAGTCAGCACATTCAGGTGCTAAAAATAACAGTTTTCTTCCCTATCATGCCATTAATTCCTGACAAGCAGCTGAAAAGTTAATAAACTACCGGACAGCAGTTGTGAAGATGTTGAGTGGTGTTGGTTATAAAGTGGTATCACTTGGGGGGGGTTCCAATATATAGGTCCTCCATAGTCACTTCACAACTGAATAGGTCACTAGAAAAGTAAGTTTTGTAAATTTCCTTTAAAAGGTGAAAAATGACTGCTACAAAACATCCTAAGAAAATAAAAGAACATTTACAGCTGGCGCTGATGTAAAGCACACGAGGGACGTGTTTATATGCCATTTCGTGTTTAGGTCTACTATTTCACATGCATTCTGGATCTTTTCTTACACCCTCTTTGCTTAGTCTGGTTTGATACCGATACCTTCCTTGGAGAACGAGTCATCACCAGAACACATGCGTTTCGCAAAATCCCTGAAAGAATGGACAGGCTGAAGACTTACATCTGCACCATATCTGCAAGGAGAAATACTCAACATGTGCTGGAGACCTCACGATTCTCATTCACTTTCCTGGAAACCCTTCTGTGACAAATCTGCACTCAAAAACATGTGATCAAAATGCAATGTGTGCACAAAGCCTAAGGCCCTCTTCACACATTTGTGCAAAACGCAAATGCTTTGCACAGTACACAGTGATGGTGTGTGTGTGTGTTCTATGTGTGCGCTCCCTGTGCTGTGTGACATCCGGATAGCACACGGACAGCATGAGCTGGTATACTCACCTGTCCCCGGCACTGCTGTCTCCCGCACTGCTGTTGCTTCTGGGTCCTCAGTCGGTACAGTGAATATGTATGAGCATAATGAGTGGGCCTGGAAGCAACAGCTGTGCAGGACACCGGTAGCTATAAAAATTCTTTATTTTTATGTGAACTGTGTTTTCTACAATACATTACATGGATCACATCAGTGTGTGGTCTGTGTGACACCCGTGCTGCCAGCAGAAAGTGGATATGTTGCCGTGTGAAAAAGAGAATTTTGTTTACTTACCGTAAATTCTTTTTCTTATAGTTCCGACATGGGAGACCCAAACCATGGGTGTAAAGCTTCTGCCTCCGGAGGACACACAAAGTACTACACTCAAACGTGTAGCTCCTCCCTCCGGGCTATATACACCCCCTGGATGACAATCTACCCAGTTCAGTGCAAAAGCTGAAGGAGGACATCCACCCATAAGTAGAGATAGAGTAAAACTCGGAAAGACCGGAACTCTGTCTACTAACAACAGCCGGTGAAACACACGGAACAAAAAAACTGCCAACAGGCAACAGGGAGGGTGCTGGGTCTCCCATGTCGGAACTATAAGAAAAAGTATTTACGGTAAGTAAACAAAATTCTCTTTTTCTTCATCGTTCCTTATCTGAGACCCAAACCATGGGACGTTCCAAAGCAGTCCATGGGTGGGAAATAAACCAAACTGAGAAGTAGGCAAAACCTAACTTCACAAATGGGCGACAGCCGCCTGAAGGATGCGTCTGCCCAAGCTCGCATCTGCCGAAGCATGAGCATGCACTTGGTAGTGCTTCGAAAAAGTGTGCAGACTGGACCACGTGGCAGCCTGACAAACCTGCTGAGCCGTAGCCTGGTGCCTGAAAGCCCAGGAGGCACCGACAGCTCTGGTCGAGTGCGCCTTAATCCCTGGCGGAGGAGGCACCTGAGAACACTGGTAGGCATCGGTGATAGCCGACCTGATCCAGCGAGCTAGGGTCGGTTTAGAAGCAGCGAGACCCTTGCGCTGACCAGTGGTTAGCACAAAAAGTGAGGTGCACCGCCTAAAACCGGCGGTGCGTGACACATAGATTCGGAGCGCCCGCACCAAATCTAAGGAATGCAACGCCTTCTCAAAGCGATGCACAGGGGCCGGACAAAGAGAAGGCAATGAAATGTCCTGGTTAAGGTAGAAAGGAGACACCACCTTAGGGAGAAAGTCCAGAGTCGGACGAAGAACCACCTTGTCTTGGTGAAACACCAAAAAGGGAGATTCCGAAGAGAGCGCAGCCAAATCAGAAACTCTCCTGAGAGAAGTTATGGCTACTAGAAAAACAACTTTCTGTGAAAGTCTGAACAAAGGAACCTCCCTGAGAGGCTCAAAGGGGGGTTTCTGTAAGGCCGTGAGGACCAGATTAAGGTCCCAGGGATCCAAGGGCCGCCGGTAAGGAGGAATGATGCGAGATGCGCCCTGCATGAAGGTGCGCACCTGAGCCAGTCGGGCGATACGCCGCTGGAACAATACCGACAGAGCCGACACCTGTCCCTTGAGGGAATTGAGGGACAGTCCTAGCTGTAGACCGGACTGTAGAAAAGACAGGATGGTCGGCAAAGAGAACGGCCAAGGAGCATGGTCGGAAGAGCGACACCAGGACAGGAAAATCCTCCAAGTCCTGTGGTAAATCCTGGCCGAGGAAGACTTCCGAGCCTGAGTCATAGTGGAGATGACCTCAGAGGGAATGCCTGAAGCCGTCAGGATCCAGGACTGAAGAGCCACGCCGTCAATCTGAGAGCCGCAGAATTCTGGCGGAAGAACGGACCTTGAGAGAGAAGGTCTGGGCGGTCCGGGAGATGCCACGGCACCCCTACGGACAGACGGAGCAGGTCTGGGTACCAAGCTCGCCTGGGCCAGTCCGGAGCAATGATTATGACTCGACGGCCCTCCATTCTGATCTTGCGCAGAACTCTGGGCAAGAGAGCTAGAGGGGGAAACACATAGGCCAGACGGAACTGAGACCAATCTTGAACCAGTGCGTCCGCTGCGAAGGCTTGAGGATCGTGGGAGCGAGCCAGGTAAACCGGAACCTTGTTGTTGTGCCGGGATGCCATTAGATCCACTTCCGGAGTGCCCCACTTGCGGCAGATTGATCTGAACACTGACGGATGCAGGGCCCACTCGCCGCTGTCCACGGTTCGACGGCTGAGATAATCGGCCTCCCAGTTTTCCACGCCTGGGATGTGGACTGCAGATATGGCGGACTTGGAGTCCTCCGTCCACTGGAGGATTCGTTGAACCTCCAACATCGCCAGACGGCTGTGAGTCCCGCCCTGGTGATTGATGTAGGCAACCGCTGTCACGTTGTCCGACTGAACTCGAATGTGCCTGCCCGCCAACAGGTGGTGAAAGGCTAGGAGAGCTAGAAACACAGCTCTGATCTCCAGCACATTGATCGAGAGGGCTGATTCGGACGGAGTCCAAGTGCCCTGTGCTCGGTGATGGAGAAATACTGCTCCCCAACCGGAGAGGCTGGCATCCGTGGTGAGGATCACCCAGGACGGAGTCAGGAAGGAGCGTCCCTGTGACAGAGAGAGGGGCCGAAGCCACCACTGAAGGGAGCTCCTGGTCTGTGACGACAGAGCCACCAGCCTGTGCAAGGAAGAGATTCGCTTGTCCCAACAGCGGAGAATGTCCAGCTGCAGGGGACGCAGATGGAACTGGGCAAAGGGAACCGCTTCTATCGACGCCACCATCTGACCCAGCACCTGCATGAGGTGTCTGATGGAATGACGGCGGTGCCTCAGCAGAGAGCGCACCGCCAGACGAAGGGACTGCTGTTTGACTAAGGGCAACTTGACAAGTGCCGGCAGAGTCTCGAATTGCATCCCTAGGTACATAAGCACCTGGGTCGGGGTCAGAGTGGACTTGGGCAGGTTGACAAGCCACCCGAACTGAACGAGCGTGGCGAGAGTGAACGAGATACTCCGCTGGCAGTCTGCACTGGATGAGGCCTTGACTAGAAGGTCGTCCAGGTAAGGGATCACTGCCAACCCCTGGAGGTGCAGGACCGCGACCACTGCTGCCATGACCTTGGTGAATACTCGAGGGGCCGTGGCTAAGCCGAAGGGGAGAGCCACGAATTGGAAATGTTCCTCTCCGATTGCAAAGCGTAGCCAACGCTGGTGTGAAACCGCAATAGGCACATGCAGATAGGCATCTCTGATGTCGATGGATGCCAGAAAATCTCCTTGGGTCATTGAAGCAATGACCGATCTCAGAGATTCCATGCGAAAGTGCCATACCTGGACATGCTTGTTGAGAAGCTTGAGATCCAGGATGGGCCGGAAGGAACCGTCCTACTTGGGGACTAGAAAGAGGTTTGAGTAGAAACCGCTGAACCGTTCCCGGGCGGGAACCGGAACAATTACACCGTTGGCCTGCAGGGATGCCACGGCCTGAGAGAAGGCGGCGGCTTTGGAGCAGGGGGGGGTGGACAGAAAAAATCTGTTTGGCGGGCTGGAAGAAAATTCTATCCTGTAGCCGTGGGAGATGATATCCCGCACCCACTGATCGGAGACGTGTTGAAGCCACACGTCGCCAAAGTGGGAGAGCCTGCCACCGACCAAGGACGTTGCTGGCGCAGCCAGATAGTCAAGAGGAGGCTGCCTTAGTGGCAGCGGCTCCTCCGGTCTTTTGAGGACGCGGCTTCGCGCGCCAGTTGGGTTTACGATCCTTGGCTGCGGTAGTGGACGAGGTCGAGGGCTTAGAGGATGACCAGTTAGAGGAACGAAAGGAACGAAACCTCGATTGGTTCCTGCCCTGGACAGGTTTCTTGGCTTTAGTTTGTGGCAAGGAAGTACTCTTCCCGCCAGTAGCTTCCTTAATTATTTCATCCAGTTGTTCACCAAACAGCCGGGACCCAGCAAAAGGAAGACTCGCAAGGTACTTCTTAGAGGAAGCGTCTGCTTTCCACTCTCGAAGCCATAAGATCCTGCGGATCGCGAGGGAGTTAGCGGAGGCCACCGCCGTGCGGTGAGAAGCCTCCAGGATGGCAGACATGGCGTAGGATGCAAAAGCCGAAGCTTGAGAAGTTAAGGCATCCATCTCAGGAATAGAGTCCCTGTGAGGGAATGTATCTCCGCCAGAGAGGCAGAGACTGCCTTAAGAGCCCACACTGCCGCAAAAGACGGGGAGAACGAGGCTCCTGCCGCCTCATATACAGACTTGGCCAGAAGGTCAACCTGGCGGTCAGTGGGATCCTTAAGAGAAGTGCCATCAGCCACAGCAACGACTGTGCGGGCTGAGATTCTGGACACCGGAGGGTCTACCTTTGGGGACTGGGCCCATTCCTTAACCACCTCTGGTGGAAAAGGAAAACAGTCATCAGAACTACGCTTCGGAAAACGTTTGTCAGGACAGGCCCTGGGCTTGGTAACAGTGGCCTGAAAACTGGAGTGGTTAAAAAACATGCTCCTAGCTCTCTTAGGTGAGGTAAACTGGTGTATCTCTACCAGAGAGGCTTGTTCCTCTGACTCTGGTGGGTTGAGGTTCAGTACGGAGTTAATGGACGCAATCAAGTCACTAACATCCGCATCACCCTCAGACAAGTCAATGGGGTACATAGAGGTAGCGTCTGAGCCCACAGTAAACGAATCCTCCTCGCCCTGCACCTCGGCACGTGAATCAGAGCCGTGGGAAGAGGAAGGAGAAGGATCCCTGCGTCTCCGTTTAGGGGGACAGGGTCCTAGGACATGCTCTGAGGGCTCTGCAGAGCTCGGAGCAGCAGAGGCACCCTGAGAAGAGGGCTGATGCATGGTCAGCAGTGTCCGGGACAGCTGCCCCATGGAGTCGGCAAAAGACTGGGAAATAGCTTGTGAAAAGGATGCTACCCAGGCCGGGGGTTCAGCCACCGGGGCCGGAGCAGCCGGAGGGACCCCTGAGGAGGCTCCAGGCTGAGACACAACCATGTTAGCACAGGCATCACAATGTGGGTATGTGCTTGGCTCTGGCAGAATGAGCTTACATGCAGTGCATATAGCGTACATGTTTGCAGCCTTGCTCCGGGTGACAGACATGCTGCTGAGGAGGAAGCTCTGCAGCCAAAATACACTCCTGTAGAATGTCCTGAGAGTGTATAATAAAGCCCACAACCAGAGGTTGTGGCTTACCAGACCGCTCTCTGTGTGCCCTCCGGATTCCACAGCTCAGACCCCCAGTGAAGCGTCAGCCTTCCTAAACAGTAGCAGCTGCAGCATCCAGCGCCGATCAGTGTGATAAACGCTGAGAAAATGGCGCTGGGAGGAGGAGGGGGGGCGGAGATTAGCCCAAGAGCGGGAAACCGGAGGGCTAAGGAGAGATGCAGGGGAGGGGAACATCTCCTCAGAGAGGAGTGTCCTCCCCTCTGCTGGCCGGCCGGTGGGCGGCGCCACTCTATTCCCCTGCCTGAATGACGTGCAGAGGTGAAACCGAAACTAGGCCCAAACAGAAGCCGGGGCCTAGATTTTAACATGCGGCCGACGAGTAGGCACCTTCGGCGCGGTTCTCAGGGGAAACCCCCAGAACCGGCCGGAATTTACAGTAAAGATAAAAAACACACTTTCCCCTTAATAAAAGTACCCGGGACCCCTGAAAAACGTCTCAATACTTAGCTTCTGAGACGCAGGGCCAGTCCCTGAGGGGGGGTTAAACGCTCCTTCCAGCAGGAACCAGACAGGGCTGCGGATGGAGACCGGTCTCCTGCAAGCAGAGAGGACCGAGACGGCTCCCACTTCAAACCAGAGCTTCTCAGAGGATGTGAAGGAGCGCGGCATGTGAAGGCTCCAGCCTTGTAAAGTCAACCTTAACAGCACCGCCGACACAGTGGGGTGAGAAGGGACATGCCGGGAGTCCAGACTGGACCCGCTTTTCTTCCATATCTTTAAAATCAAAATAAAAATGAAAAATCAGAGAATGCATGTGTGTGTGTGATCCTCCTGACACAAAGCATTGAACTGGGTAGATTGTCATCCAGGGGGTGTATATAGCCCGGAGGGAGGAGCTACACGTTTGAGTGTAGTACTTTGTGTGTCCTCCGGAGGCAGAAGCTATACACCCATGGTTTGGGTCTCCCATAAGGAACGATGAAGAAAACATGGATGTGTGGCCAAGCCCATTGAGTTTAATGTGTCTACGTGTGTCTGTGTCTTCAGTACATGTAGAAACGGATGTCACATGTACTGGAGACACGGATGTGTAGAGGGTCGTCTAATGTGTATGGGAGCCTCCAGCCTTTTCTCCTGTTAGGCCTAAGCCACACGGCGAGAAAATCGGTGCGAGTGGAGTGCGATAAAACATCACATTCCCCTCGGACCAATTCTAGCCTGTGTGTCAGCGCACATGAGCGATTATTTTCTCAGCCCTAATCGGACCGAGAAAACAATCGCAGCATGCTGCGATTGTAAGCTGAGACTCTTTCTCTCGCACCCATTCAAGTGAATGGGGCGAGAGAAAAATCGCACTGCACTCGCGGTACACTGGAGTACTGCCAGTGCAGTGCGAGAATGGCAATAGCCGGCTACGGAGGAGAGAGGGAGATAAATCCCTCCCTCCCCTCCTCCATGCCAGCCCGCCCCCGCAGCTGAGGTCTGCTCACATGATCAGATTTCAGATGCAGGCACACTCGTATGACACTTGGCTCCTGCTGTGCTGCCAGCGTGAGCCGAGTCTCATGCGAGCATCGCAGTAGTGCCCCGTGTGGCCCCAGCCTTAAAGTTGCAGTACTTCAGAGAAAAACATACTTTTAGGCTATGTTCACACACTGCGTTTTTTTACCTGCGTTTTTGGTCCGTTTTTGCTGCAGAAATTTCTTAAGAAATTCTTGTAACCTGTCTGCAGACATTCCCCAGCAAAACCTATGGCAAAAAAAATTAGCTGTGCACACACTGCGTTTTTTTCTTAAGAAAATTCTTTTAGTAGATTTTCTTAAGAAAAAGAATGAGCATGTCACTTCTTTTCTGCAGCTAACTGCGTTATTTGCCATAGATAATTGGCACAATAACGCAGGGAGCAACCAGCGGTAAAAACGCGGCAAAAACGCACCGAAAACGCGGCAAAAACGCACCGAAAACGCGGCAAAAACTCAGGTGCGTTTTTGGTGCGTTTTTTAACGCAGGTGCACTAATCCTTCACTCTTAAGAAATTTCTTAAGAAAAATCATTTTTCTAGTGTGAACATAGCCTAAAAGCTGCCGATGGACAAACCGCACGAGTCGGACAGGGGGGGGGGGTCCCCGTTGGATTCTCCCTGCCTGTTGCCAGTGACTGACAGGTCTGTCCCTACATCTGTGTATTGGAAACATCTATCACTCAAGGTGAGTGGGCAGAGCAAAGCTACAGGGGACCCACCTGTCCGACTAATCTTGTGTTCCTCGGTCCCAGACGGCTTTTAAGGCTATGTGCGCACTGGGAAATGGAATTTTCTTGAGAAAATTCCGCATGCTCTCAAAGATTACCGCACCCGCGGTAAAAAACCGCGGCAAACCGCACCCGAAAACCGCATGTGGTTTGCTGCGGTTTCACCGCGGTATTGTTCGCGGTATTGCCGCGGTTTTGCCGCATGCGAGTTGGGATGTGCTTTATTGCATTCAATGCAATAAAGCACATTGAAAAAAAAAAAAAAAAAAAAGTCATTTAATTCTGAGATAGATAGATAGATAGATAGATAGACAGAAGAATAGATAGAGGGATAGATAGAGGGATAGACAGACAGATAGAGGGATAGATAGAGGGATAGATAGAGGACAGATCGCTACATTTCCCACGGTCGGCAGTGAGTTCACATTACCGGCCGTGGGAAATGACCGGTAATTACCTCTGCTGTCTGCTGCATTCATTCAGCGCTGTGTCTGTGACAGTCGCGGCTGGATGTAAGCAGCGCCGGAGCTGTGGATTATGCTGGACCTGTGGATTACGCCGGAGCTTTGGTGCGGGAGGGGTTAATAAAATGGTGAACGAGGCTTGTTTGTTTTATTTAAAATAAAGGATTTTTCGGTGTCTGTGTTTTATTCACTTTACTTACGGGTTGATCATGTCAGCTGTCTCATAGACGCTGCCATGATCAAGCCTGGAGTTAATGGCGGTGATCCACCACCATTACCCCCTTGTATTACCCTGCTGCCACTGCTACACGGCAGCAAGAAGAGCCGGGGACACGCCGGTGCTGCCGCATAATGCATGCGACAGTCCCGGGGCAGCTGCGGCTGATATTCTCGGATGCGGGAGGGGGAGTGAGGCGGGGGACATTAACCCTGCCCCTCTCCCTCCCCAGCCTGAGAATACCGGGCCGCCGCTGTGTGCTTACCTCGGCTGGACGGTAAATATGCAGCGGAGCCCACGTTCTTTTTTTTCTATATTTCCGTTTTCTTTCTATGTGTGTTCTATGTGTCTGTGTTCTGTGTGTGTGTGTGTGTGTGTGTGTGTGTGTGTGTGTGTGTGTGTGTGTGTGTGTGTTTACTCTCTGCACGGCTTCCTCTTCCTGTAATGACATCACTTCCCTGCAAAACCGCAGACAAGCGATGTACATTACCGGAGGTAAACCGCGAAATACCGCAGGGAATAACGCAGGAAAATGCAATGAACCGCACAGAATTTGCTGCCTGCGTTATTCCCTGCGGGATTTCACGATTAACATTGGAGTCAATGGAGTGAAATCCCGCAGCGACGTGCGGAAAAGAATTGACATGCAATTGTTTTTGCTGCGGGAATCCCGCAGCAAAACATGCAGCTGTCATATTCCGCCTAGTGCGCACAGGATTTTTTTTGCCCATAGGATTTGCTGGTGATTCACTGCAGAGATGTTATGAACATTTTCTGCAGCGAAACATGCAGCAAATCCGCGGAAAATCCGGTAAGTGCGCACATAGCCTAAACATGTTTTTTCTCTGAATCACCTCAGAATTTCAGAGTCATACATACCTGGCTGAGATCATACAGCCAGTGGCTGTGAATCGGGCAGCACCTATCAGTTGGCAGATTCCCTCTAATATTCAGTCACGTCTCATGCATCTGAATGTATAAGCCAAACACCAGAAGAAGTGCAAACTTTCCATGCTAATGCCAAATACTGTATTGTGAAGGGGCCCACTAAGTCTCCATACTTCATTTTTTTATGCTAGTCGGGTCTAATAAGGAACTATCTAAATGCCATTTTTACATTGGTGCCACCCTAGAAGCTTCGTTGTCTGCATCTAATTACTAACATAAGTGTAGGGAGAGGTCAATAAAGTATGACTCAGTAACGGGATGACAAGAATTTGTGTCATAAAGCTGCTAAAATATGGAAGAATGGAGAACAGCAGGATACAGAAAGCCATCACAATGTAGAGGGACAAACAGACTAAGGAGAAGGTCGCTCACTGGGGTTTTTGGGGCACTGACTATGTTGCGCTTGTGATGAGGACAACATTCTCATTAAAGTGGTATAAAGACAAAACAATCACTGATCTCAGGGAGACCAGCCAGAAAACACTGCCGGCAGCCAGCGAGGGCGCTCAACACAGTGAAATCCTAGGTGCATTCTCCCTGGGAAGTATACAAATCAAAAAAGGTCCATGGAGCCTCTGTTAGGAGTCTCAACATGGAAAATAGCCAGATATCCCTCCGGGAAGGACCTAGCCAAGGAGTGGCTCTTTTTAGGAGACCACCATATTAAGTGGTCCTTTTAGTCAATATCCAGCTCTTGACGAGTTTAAAGATATGACAAGGGAAATACCAAGGCCAGGTATCCATCCACAGACAGCTGTTTCGGGGTATTGCCCCTCATCAGTGTGGAGTAGGATTCTGGCCAGGTGGGAGCAATGCCTAGTAGCAAATCAAAAAGGTCTGTGGAGCCTGTTAGGAGTCTCAACACGGAAAATAGCCAGATATCCCTCCGGGAAGGACCTAGCCAAGGTACTGCTACTGCAGCGTTTGGCTTGTAGCAGAGATCAGAGAATCCATCAGACACATCGTTGATGACTGCAGGGTATTCATGAGGACAGCGCTCCCCTGGCCTCCCCTCATCCACAGGGCAGTGACTGACGGCAGGCTGATGTCTATCACAGTGGCCCGTCATTCAATCACTGTGAAGAGGGCATAAAAAAGTGGCTAATGGGAAAATGGTGTGATTTTTACATTTTGTATTCAAATTTATTTTAGTCATTTTGACAGCTTGACAGTACATAGCCACGGCAGAGTACCAAGAGCGCAGGCCTAAGGCACCCAAGAGAGAGGAAACCCTTGGCACCCTGAAAATGAATCGATAAGGATGCTATGGGGTAAGAGAGCCTTCCCCACTGTCTACCCGCTTCGATGGAGTGGCCATTACTGCCCACATTCACATTCCAGGCGTTGCGGCAGAGTGCAGCTGTACCGACAACAGATCAGAGCCATATATCAGATTATGGTAGCTACCGGATACAATATGCTAAATAAATGGAGTTTAATGGATTGTCAATTTCTAGAATATAGCCAGTGATACGGCATTATTCAGAGTCCCTGGCCATGCCACCATAGTGCGCCTCTATTCCCTGCCGTATTACGGTCTCTGATTAACATTGGCACGTCTTTCTGTGTTAGATTTATGCCGAAATAGGCAGAAAAAAATATGCTGGAGAAACATGAGATCCAAACATGAAACTCAAGCCCTTGCCGAATCGGAGTAGGGGCTGCAAAGCAACATGCAAATAAAGGCAGAAAATGACACTGACGGAGAGCCAACATGGAGCACTATATTATTGCCAACAATCATGTCAGATGAGCACAGAAAATTAAGTAAAAATCACATGTCCATTGAGCCATTAGGTTATATAGACAAAAAACCCATCCGGACCGGGAGGGAGTGACAGATGGATGTTGGATGACATCAGTGTGGCCATACAGCTTACATACAGTGGGGTAGCACAATACAAGCGTGGGGACTGCGGCTTTATGGCATCCAATCCAGCACTGATGGCATGTCCTGTTCCACTATTAATATCAGCCATAGGAATGGGAGGACGGATGTATTCAAGGCGCCAGGCGGCCATTGTGCCTAGCAATATATTGCCAGCCAATCTATGGGGCTTGTTTTCTATTGAAGTCCCTAAAGTGTTCTATCACTGGCACTCAAAATACACCAAAATGGTTTAGGAAGTGGTCTAAATGGCTTCAAGACAAGAATATCTCATGGAGCTCGTCCACAAGACCAATTTTCTCATCCGAGTGCTATTAGTGGTTTTCATGGACAGCTCTTGGACCTGTGATATTCTATGAGGCTGTGAACACGTCCAATCTTTTCCTAGGACCAAGTGGTTGGAGGAAAAAAAATTAGAGCCATGTTCAATTTTGAGCCTAGTGTTAGATTAAAAATCAACTATGTAAGTCTATGGGTGTGTGTTTAAAAAAAAAACAAAAAAAAACAAAAAAAAACAAAAAAATTAAAAAAAAAAAAAAAAAATCGGACCATACTTGGATGTCATCATTTAACGGACTGAGAATGGAGAAGGTGGAGAAACTTTTTATTTCCTCTCCACATCCAAGAAGAACTGACGACACTGGTCAAAGTCTGACCTGAATAATTGGACCATTCAGTGGCGTGAACCTACCCTTCGGCTGAATTCAGTCGGCCGTTTTGGCGGTGTTTTCCTCAGATAGAACATGTACCTCTTATAATCTATGGCGCTGATCACGCCTGTTATCTCGCAGGCAGAGTGTCCACAAACAAATCACGCAGACATGTTCGGTTTTGATCACAGTCACAGATAAAAACTAATCAATACAAGGTTATGGGATGGAGAAAATCAGCCACCACAAAAATTGTATCTGTGTGTTGTCAATTCTTAAAGGGGCTGTCTGGGACTTTTACACCGATGGCCTATACTTAGGATAAGTCACCAATATCTGATCGGATAGGCCATCAATGTTAAATCCAGGACAACCCCTTTAACATGGTGAAGAGTTGTTGACATGAACATTATATATCTATGAGATATATATATATATATATATATATATATATATATATATACAGTTAGGTCCAGAAATATTTGGACAGTGACACAAGTTTTGTTATTTTAGCTGTTTACAGAAACATGTTCAGAAATACAATTATATATATAATATGGGCTGAAAGTGCACACTTCCAGCTGCAATATGAGAGTTTTCACATCCAAATCGGAGAAAGAGTTTAGGAATCATAGCTCTGTAATGCATAGCCTCCTCTTTTTCAAGGGATCAAAAGTAATTGGACAAGGGACTCTAAGGGCTGCAATTAACTCTGAAGGCGTCTCCCTCGTTAACCTGTAATCAATGAAGTAGTTAAAAGGTCTGGGGTTGATTACAGGTGTGTGGTTTTGCATTTGGAAGCTGTTGCTGTGACCAGACAACATGCGGTCTAAGGAACTCTCAATTGAGGGGAAGCAGAACATCCTGAGGCTGAAAAAAAAGAAAAAATCCATCAGAGAGATAGCAGACATGCTTGGAGTAGCAAAATCAACAGTCGGGTACATTCTGAGAAAAAAGGAATTGACTGGTGAGCTTGGGAACTCAAAAAGGCCTGGGCGTCCACGGATTACAACAGTGGTGGATGATCGCCGCATACTTTCTTTGGTGAAGAAGAACCCGTTCACAACATCAACTGAAGTCCAGAACACTCTCAGTGAAGTAGGTGTATCTGTCTCTAAGTCAACTGTAAAGAGAAGACTCCATGAAATTAAATACAAAGGGTTCACATCTAGATGCAAACCATTCATCAATTCCAAAAATAGACAGGCCAGAGTTAAATTTGCTGAAAAACACCTCATGAAGCCAGCTCAGTTCTGGAAAAGTATTCTATGGACAGATGAGACAAAGATCAACCTGTACCAGAATGATGGGAAGAAAAAAGTTTGGAGAAGAAAGGGAACGGCACATGATCCAAGGCACACCACATCCTCTGTAAAACATGGTGGAGGCAACGTGATGGCATGGGCATGCATGGCTTTCAATGGCACTGGGTCACTTGTGTTTATTGATGACATAACAGCAGACAAGAGTAGCCGGATGAATTCTGAAGTGTACCGGGATATACTTTCAGCCCAGATTCAGCCAAATGCCGCAAAGTTGATCGGACGGCGCTTCATAGTACAGATGGACAATGACCCCAAGCATACAGCCAAAGCTACCCAGGAGTTCATGAGTGCAAAAAAGTGGAACATTCTGCAATGGCCAAGTCAATCACCAGATCTTAACCCAATTGAGCATGCATTTCACTTGCTCAAATCCAGACTTAAGACGGAAAGACCCACAAACAAGCAAGACCTGAAGGCTGCGGCTGTAAAGGCCTGGCAAAGCATTAAGAAGGAGGAAACCCAGCGTTTGGTGATGTCCATGGGTTCCAGACTTAAGGCAGTGATTGCCTCCAAAGGATTCGCAACAAAATATTGAAAATAAAAATATTTTGTTTGGGTTTGGTTTATTTGTCCAATTACTTTTGACCTCCTAAAATGTGGAGTGTTTGTAAAGAAATGTGTACAATTCCTACAATTTCTATCAGATATTTTTGTTCAAACCTTCAAATTAAACGTTACAATCTGCACTTGAATTCTGTTGTAGAGGTTTCATTTCAAATCCAATGTGGTGGCATGCAGAGCCCAACTCGCGAAAATTGTGTCACTGTCCAAATATTTCTGGACCTAACTGTATATATATATAAATCATCCAATTTAATCCAGAATACACAGGCTATTTTATCTGTATTGTCATCCATGACATTTGTATTTCTATAAATAACCAGTTATTAAAATGTATAGAACCAAACACATTTTCCTTTGTTAGATAATTGCAATGTAGCCTTAGGACGAGTTCAGACGTCTGTTACACACGGTCCGTGTATGGACTTTTATGTATGGACCGGCCGCAGGTTCCACAAACTGAACTCAACAGGCTTATAGGCAAAATGAGGCTACTGAGTTCGGGCTGAGATGGCCACCTCTGTACATTGTGGTCCGTTCACAGACCCCGTTTCACAGACGTCTGAATTTGGCATTAGGGTACATTCACACAGTGTTTTTCAACAGTTTTTGGACTGAGCGGAAGCTCTACATAACCTCCTCCACCACCCTCCTGATGGTCCGTGTGGCATCTGATTTTTTTCCTCTAACTGTACGGATTTCGGAGTCAAATCCCAGTATGTGGAAAACAGCTCAGAAAAAAGCGCAGATCTGCACTGCCTCATTGAGTGACACTGGGCCGAGTGAAATCCCTTTATTGTTTTATTGAATTGCACTCGTCTGCTTTACACGCTCATGTGAGTGAGCCCTAAAATGAAAAAGATTGCGGGCCAATGGTCTAATAGGAGGAGACAGGAGCCGCACGTGATCCAGCCCTGAATGGCGCTCGTCCCTGCATTATATCATTCTCTCCACCTCAGTTCAGTAATATTATACTGAAAGCTGCAGTCTATATAGGACACACAGAACAGGCAACATACACATCACAACGCACAGGCAACATACACATCACAACGCACAGGCAACATACACATCACAACGCACACACAACATACACATCACAACGCACACACAACATACACATCACAACGCACACACAACATACACATCACAACGCACACACAACATACACATCACAACGCACACACAACATACACATCACAACGCACACACAACATACACATCACAAAGCACAGACAACATACACATCACAAAGCACAGACAACATACACATCACAACGCACAGACAACATACACATCACAACGCACAGACAACATACACATCACAACGCACAGACAACATACACATCACAAAGCACAGACAACATACACATCACAACGCACACACAACATACACATCACAACGCACACACAACATACACATCACAACGCACACACAACATACACATCACAACGCACACACAACATACACATCACAACGCACACACAACATACACATCACAAAGCACAGACAACATACACATCACAACGCACAGACAACATACACATCACAACGCACAGACAACATACACATCACAACGCACAGACAACATACACATCACAACGCACACACAACATACACATCACAACGCACACACAACATACACATCACAACGCACAGACAACATACACATCACAACGCACAGACAACATACACATCACAACGCACAGACAACATACACATCACAACGCACAGACAACATACACATCACAACGCACAGACAACATACACATCACAACGCACACACAACATACACATCACAACGCACACACAACATACACATCACAACGCACACACAACATACACATCACAACGCACACACAACATACACATCACAACGCACAGACAACATACACATCACAACGCACAGACAACATACACATCACAACGCACAGACAACATACACATCACAACGCACAGACAACATACACATCACAACGCACACACAACATACACATCACAACGCACAGACAACATACACATCACAAAGCACAGACAACATACACATCACAACGCGCACACACCATACACATCACAACGCGCACACACAACATACAACCGGCGTCACAAACATACAGCACATTACACACCAACCGCGTCTCACACACACAGACCACATCACATCACACACACACAGCGTCACACACACACACAAACACACAGCGTCACACACGGACAGTGTCACACACACACACACAGCGTCACACACACAGACCACATCACACACAAACAGATCCCATCACACACGGACGGCCTCACACACACAGACCACATCACATCCCACACGGACGGCGTCACACACACAGACCACATCACTCACGGACGGCGTCACACACACAGACCACATCACACACACACGGCGTCACACACACAGATCACATCACATCACACACGGACAGCGTCACACACACAGATCACATCACACACAGACAGCGTCACACACACAGATCACATCACACACAGACGGTGTCACATACACGGATCACATCACACACGGACGGTGTCACATACACAGATCACATCACACACAGACAGCGTCACACACACAGATTACATCACACACAGACGGTGTCACATACACGGATCACATCACACACAGACGGTGTCACACGGATCACATCACACACGGACGATGTCACATACACAGATCACATCACACACGGACGGTGTCACACAGATCACATCACACACGGACGATGTCACATACACAGATCACATCACACACGGACGGTGTCACATACACGGATCACGTCACACACGGACGGTGTCAGACACACAGATCACATCACACACGGACGGTGTCAGATACACAGATCACATCACACATGGACGGTGTCACACGGATCACATCACACACGGACGATGTCACATACACAGATCACATCACACACGGACGGTGTCACATACACGGATCACGTCACACACGGACGGTGTCAGATACACAGATCACATCACACACGGACGGTGTCAGATACACAGATCACATCACACACGGACGGTGTCACATACACGGATCACATCACACACAGACGGTGTCACATACACGGATCACATCACACACAGACGGTGTCACATACACAGATCACATCACACACGGACGGTGTCACATACACGGATCACATCACACACAGACAGCGTCACACACACAGATCACATCACGTCACACACACAGATCACATCACGTCACACACACAGATCACGTCACACACACAGATCACATCACACACACAGATCACATCACACACACAGATCACGTCACACACACAGATCACGTCACACACACAGATCACGTCACACACACAGATCACGTCACACACACAGATCACGTCACACACACAGATCACGTCACACACACAGATCACGTCACACACACAGATCACGTCACACACACAGATCACGTCACACACACAGATCACATCACGTCACACACACATCACGTCACACACACAGATCACATCACGTCACACACACAGATCACACACACAGATCACATCACACACACAGATCACATCACACACACAGATCACATCACGTCACACACACAGATCACATCACACACACAGATCACATCACGTCACACACACAGATCACATCACGTCACACACACAGATCACATCACGTCACACACACAGATCACATCACGTCACACACAGACGGTGTCACATACACGGATCACATCACACACGGACGGTGTCACATACACGGATCACATCACATCACACACGGACGGTGTCACATACACGGATTACCTCACACACAGACGGTGTCACATACACGGATCACATCAAACACGGACGGTGTCACATACACGGATCACATCACACACGGACGGTGTCACATACACGGATCACATCACACACGGACAGTGTCACATACACGGATCACATCACACAAGGACGGTGTCACACGGATCACATCACACAAGGACGGTGTCACATACACAGATCACATCACACACAGACGGTGTCACATACATCGATCATAGGCGTACAGGCGCACACACACACACACACATACATACATACATACATACATACATACATACATACACAGAACAGGATGCGGGTTGTCAGACTGGCATCACAGCTTCTCAATGCCAAGGGCACACAAACTCCTGATGAGGGGCGGACTTGGTCTTTTTACCTCTTTGACCGGAGGGAACTTCTTCTTGCACTCCATGGACAGACCCCGCAGGTCACTCTGCATGTTCTCCAGGAGCTTCTTGATGGCCTCGGGGCTGCTGGTGGAGGCGGACATGGTTCCAGCCTACGACCTGCTGTTACAGAGGAGCGGGGCTCGGAGCAGGCAGCCACCCTTCCGTTCAGGCTCCTAGAACATGTCCCCGGCCGGGCACAGAGCTGTCAGCCCTCGGCTCGGCCATCAGCCGGACTCCCAGAATCCCTTGCTCCCCGCACTGACACGTAACAGCCGCTTCCGTAAACACAAGCTGTCGGCGCAGGCGCAGTGTGGCATTCTCGCAGCGCTGTCACCGTCTCTGCCCCCTCCAGTCCCCAGTGCTCGTGAGTGTGGTCGTGGTGGGAGAAGAAACATGGCGGCTGCCCACTAGTGTTCCTGCTACTTCCCCGAGCCTGACCCTTCTAGTATGTGTAACATCATTTATAAATGAAGGACCTGCAGCTGGACAATAAGTATATAGCATCCGACGGAGTCTATGTCACAAAGTCTGTAGGATAATGATCGTAACGATCCTGATGATTGTATGATGGCAGTGTCTGTGTGGCACTAGGATCCGTCACCATTAATGATGCATGCAGTGTTATTGATTACCGGGGTGGACCCTGATGGCCCCCATTATTTATGAGGAAAGTCCCAATGATAATAAAGGGGTATTCTGGGAAGAAGATCATCAGCTACTCCAGTGATCGGTGCTCACTTCTAGATTGATGGTGATCCGACACGCTGCAACATCACTAGCGATAGCACCTGCCCACGTCGCTGTTTCGTCATGGGTTGATCGCTGCCGTATCGAACAATATCGCCACGGTAGCGTCACACGCACATAGAGAAAGGGTTGGATCCAGCATCAAATTCCATGGTTAAAAATTCCACTTTATTGAAAAATAAGTATAAAAGTATAGATAGCAGAGGAGGGGCGGAGATGAGGGTCCGGAACATGCCGCCCACCTCATTCTTTCCTCCTTTCCGGTGGATGCAGGTAAGGAGATGTTCGTCGTTCCTGCAATGTCACACAGCGATGTGTGATGCCACAGGAACGATGAACAACCACCACCAACGATATTATGAAAAGGAGTGACGCGTCAACGATCAACGATTTTTGACGTTTTTGCGTTCGTTGATCGTCGCTCCTTTAAAGGGGGCTTTACAAGCTGCGACATCGCTAACCATATATCGTTGGGGTCACGGTGTTTGTGACGCACATCCGGCGTCGTTAGCGGCATTGCAGCGTGTGACAGGAGCGACGATCAACGATCGCAAAAATGGCAAAAATCGATTGTTGACATGTCGCTCTTTTTCATAATATCGTTGGTGGTGCATGCCGCTGGTTGTTCGTCGTTCCTGCGGCATCACACATCGCTGTGTGTGACACCGCAGGAACGACGAACATCATCCTACCTGCATCCACCGGAAAAGAAGGAAGGAAGGAGGTGGGCGGCATGTTCCGGCCGCTCAACTCCTCCCCTCCTGTTCTATTGGACGGCCGTTTTGTGACGCCGCTGTGACATTGCTGTGACGCCGAACGCACCTCCCCCTTGAAGGAGGGATTGTTCGGCAGTCACAGCGATGTCTCTGAACAGGTATGTGCATGTGACACTGCCGTAGCGATATTGTTCGCTACGGCAGCAATCACCACATGTCGCACGAACGACGGGGGCTGGTGCTATCGCTCGCGACATCGCTAGCAATCGCTAGCGATGTCGCAGCCTTTAAAGCCCCCTTTAGTCACACACAACGATATCGCTAACGGCGCCGGATGTTCTTCACGAACACCGCGACCCCGACGATATATCGTTAGCGATATCGTTGTGTGTAAAGTACCCTTTAGAGCAGTGGAGTTCTGTGCACAAGCTAACCGCTGCTCCACTCATTCTGTAAATGGCCGAGCCATCCAAACTCTGGGCTCCACCATCTCTGTACACCACCGTCTCCGTACTCCACCGTCTCTGTACTCCACCATTTCTGTACTCCACCGTCTCTGTAATCCACCGTCTCTGTACACCACCGTCTCTGTACTCCACCATCTCTGTACACCGCTGTCTCTGGACTCCGCTGTCTCTGGACTTTGTCGTCTCTAGTCTCCCCCGTCTCTGGACTCCGCTGTCTCTGATCTCCCCCATCTCTGTCTTTGCCATCTCTGTACTCCGCCATCTTGGGACTCCACCAGCTCTGGATTCCATCATCTTTGGACTTTGTCATCTCTTTTCTCTGTTATTTCTGGACTCCGTCATCTTTGGACTCCACCATGTCCAATTTCCGCCATCTCTGGACTCTGCACGTATGATCTCCACCATCTCTGAACTCTGCCATCTCTGGTCTCAACCATCTCTGGCCTCCGTCATCTCTGGACTCTGCCATTTCTGATCTTTGCCATCTCTAGACTCCACCATCTCTGGCTTTCGCCATCTCTGCACTCCGCCATATCTGGTCTCCGTTATCTATGGACTACGCTGTCTCTGGAGTCCACCATGTCTGGTCTCCAATAGTCCCAAAGAAGAGGTCACTAGTTAGGCTCCACCTC
This sequence comes from Anomaloglossus baeobatrachus, assembly GCF_048569485.1. Taxonomy (NCBI): domain Eukaryota; kingdom Metazoa; phylum Chordata; class Amphibia; order Anura; family Aromobatidae; genus Anomaloglossus; species Anomaloglossus baeobatrachus. The sequence goes on from NC_134356.1 coordinate 241,942,147, forward strand.
TTGGTGCAGTTGCTGAGAGTCCTGGCAGTAAAGCTTCCACTAATCCAGATTTTTGCACCGATTTTGTTGATACATAATGATCTTTTCCTTCTGCAATACCCCTTTAAGACCACATGCACATATTGAGTATTTGGTAAATATTTTACCTCAATTCTTGTACGCTAAAACAAAGATCCAAAATGTTCTTTACCCCAAATTCCCACCAATAGCATTCAAATTAACCCACAAAAAAAACAAGTCCCCACTCAGGTCAGTCATCTGCTAATGGAAATAGAAAAAAAAATGTAGCAAAATCTTCAGTAAACACTAAAAAAAAAAATTGAATTGCTGGTTTTGGTTTATTCTGCCTCCCAAAAATTGGAATAAAAAGCGATAAAGAAAAGTTATGTGCCCTGAAATGGTACCAATAGAAACATCAACTTGTCCTAAAAAAACTAGCCCTCACATGATTATGTTGGCAGAAAAATGAAAAAAATCTAGCTTTCAAAATATGGTGATGCAAAAACTTTTTTAAAGCGTTGTTTTAATATGTGATAGTAGCCAAACATAAATACCCGACATCAAGCTGTAATCACACTGACCCGAAGAATAAAGCTGTTTTTCACTTATACTGCATGGTGAATGGCATAAAAAAAAAAATAAGGTCGCAGTAAGGCTCGGCTCACATTTATCCTGCACTCTACGCTGAGCGCGTATACTAGGGTTTACGTGTAAATCTCTGAAATACATGATTTAGACTGAAGCCCCAACAGAACATTCACTATATGATGCAGATGGAGACACTGTGGACTCTTCCTGGCCTATAATCCAGAGGTGGCCATCTTTTTAAGTGTTCATAAAAGTGGGGTCTGCCACAGTTTTTTGTGCACTTCTGAAAAGTCTGACACCGCTGATCAGAGACTAGATAGAGTGCAGAGTAAATGCTGCCTCAATATAGTGAATGGATCCCTCGGGGGTGTAATCTGGATCTCATCATTTGGGGAGTTAGATGTAAACCCCAAAGTAAGTGCTCAATGCAGAGCACATGATAAATGTGATCCAAAATGTTATGTAAAATGTTCCCAATAAAAACTTCAACTCACTCCACAAAAAAAAACAAAAACAAAAACAAGTCTCCACTTAAGTCCATCATCTGTCAATGGAAATATAGGGGGCTTCCACTTTATTGGTTACACAAATGCTCTGGAAAAGCGCCATGGCTCCCCCTTCAAATGAAATCCAGCACAACCTGCATTTCCAAATCCAAATGCCCCCTTCCCTTTTGAGCACCACAATGTGCCTAAGGCCTCTGCCACACTCACATGAAATTCACGCACGTGCCGAGAGACACGTATTTCCCCTGCGTGCTGCGTGCAGGTAAGTACGTGTCTCTGGTACGCAGGGCCAGATTAAGGTTGGTGGGGGCCCCTGGGCAGAAAATCTGGTGGGGGCCCCATAACGTTAACATTTTTAGCCATAACAGTAGAGCACGAACCGTAGCATTTAGATATAAATCCACTGAACATTTATCTTATCCTGTTCTGCCACATTCAGATTTACAGTACTACAATACAGATACAGTCCAGGGTAAATCACAGCAGTCACTTACACACAGAAAGTAGAGTTAAGGCTGCTTTACACATTTCGATCTCGTATGCGATCACACACGCCCCCATCGTATGTGCGGAACAGGCAATTTGTTGCCCGTGTCGCATAAACGATTAACCCCCGTCACACGTACTTACCTTCCAAATGACCTCGCTGTGGGCGGCGAACATCCACTTCCTGAAGTGAAAGGGACGTCACACAGCGGCCGGCCAATAGAAGCGGAGGGGCGGAGATGAGCGGGACGTAAACATCCCGCCCACCTCCTTCCTTCCACATTGCCGGCGGGACACAGGTAAGCTGTGTTCATCATTCCCGGGGTGTCACATGGAGCGATGTGTGCTGCCTCAAGAACGATGAACAAAGAGACGTTCAATTTTTAGAAAATGAACGACGTGTCAGCAATCAACGTTTTAACGCACAATCAGGGTCGCACGTAGCTGTCACACACTACAATATCACTAACGATGCCGGATGTGCGTCACTTACGACGTGACCCCACCGAGACATCGTTAGATATATTGTAGCGTGTAAAGCCCGCTTTTGTCACATATTTTTTATTGATCCCAATGTTAAGGCAGCCAGGGCCAGCTCCAGGGTTTTGTGGCCTCCGGGTGAGTCTCAGTGGGCCCCATCCACACACAGACACGCACACACACATACAGGCATGCGTATATACATATTTGAAGACAAATTCAGAAAAATACATATAAACAGACAAATATATGCACAGTTATATACACTGACATACATGCAGACACAGACGCATTAGGGCTCGTGCGCACGTTGCGTAATTACATGCATTTACGCTGCGTATAGCACTGCAGTGTAAATGCATGCGTCCTGCGTCCCCTATACAATCTATGTAGATTGTGCATGATACGTGCACCCATTGCTTTTATGAACGCAGCGATTTGGATGCTAAAATGTTGACCCAAATCCGTGCGTTCATAAAATGAGCATGTCAATTATTCCGTGCGTTCTGGATGCAGCTCCCGCTCTGTCTATGGTGGGGGCAGCAGCCAGAGCGCATGAAATCAGCTTTTTTTGTACAGAAAAACTGCATCCATTATGCAGTGTTTCTGCAGCGATTTGACGCGCACATGTGCTGTCAAATCGCTGCAGAATATTCAGCAGTTACGTGCGCATGAGCCCTTACAGGTATTAATATGGGAAAGTCGCCAGCAGCCTCACTCACCTCTCCCGCTTGTTTCCGTCCAGCTCCTTCAGGACATGTGGCTGTTTCACGATGGCTGTCACTAACACACATGACTGCACACTGACAGCACTGCTGTATATACATCACAGGAGGGGCTGGGGGCTACGATATATACATTACAGGAGGGGCAGGGGGCATTGACGTTACTGGAGTGGCAAACAGCTCTGGTGGTGTACTCATCACTGCGATGGGTGACATAGCGCTCTGGGGAACCCATATAGTTCTGGGGGGGGGCGCACAGACTGCTCTAATTCATATATACACACACAGTACTGCTTCTTACACACACATCTCTGACACACACACACACACACACTACAATGCACCCCCCATCACCCCCTACACACACACACACACACAATACAATGCACCCCCCATTACCCCTACACACACACGTACACACAATACAATGCACCCCCCATTACCCCTACACACACACACACACACAATACAATGCACCCCCCATTACCCCTACACACACACACACACACACACACACAATACAATGCACCCCCCATTACCCCTACACACACACACACACACAATACAACCCCCACTACCCCTACACACACACACACACACATACAATGCACCCCCCATTACCCCTACACACACACAATACAATGCACCCCCCATTACCCCCCCACACACACACACACAATACAATGCACCCCCCATTACCCCCACACACACACACAATACAATGCACCCCCCATTACCCCCACACACACACACACACAATACAATGCACCCCCCATTACCCACACACACACACACACACACAATACAATGCACCCCCCATTACCCCTCCCCACACACAATACAATGCACCCCCCATTACCCCTCCCCACACACAATACAATGCACCCCCCATTACCCCTCCCCACACACAATACAATGCACCCCCCCACACACACACACACAATACAATGCACCCCCCATTACCCCTCCCCCTACACACACACACACACACACAATACAATGCACCCCCATTACCCCTCCCCCCCCACACACACACACAATACAATGCACCCCCATTACCCCTCCCCCCACACACAATACAATGCACCCCCCATTACCCCTCTCCCCACACACACACACACACACACACAATACAATGCACCCCCATTACCCCTCCCCCCACACACAATACAATGCACCCCCCATTACCCCTCTCCCCACACACAATACAATGCACCCCCCATTACCCCTCTCCCCACACACAATACAATGCACCCCCCATTACCCCTCTCCCCACACACAATACAATGCACCCCCCATTACCCCTACACACACACACACAATACAATGCACCCCCCATTACCCCTACGCACACACGCACACACAATACAACCCCCATTACCCCTACACACACACACACACACACACAATACACCCCCCATTACCCCTACACACACACACACACACACACACACACAATACACCCCCCATTACCCCTACACACACACACACATAATACAATGCACCCCCCATTACCCCCCCCACACACACACACACAATACAATGCACCCCCCATTACCCCTACACACACAATACAATGCACCCCCCATTACCCCTCCCCACACACAATACAATGCACCTCCCATTACCCCTCCCCACACACAATACAATGCACCCCCCATTACCCCTCCCCACACACACACACACACAATACAATACACCCCCATTACCCCTCCCCCTACACACATTACCCCTCTCCCCACACACAATACAATGCACCCCCCATTACCCCTCTCCCCACACACACAATACAATGCACCCCCCATTACCCCTCTCCCCACACACAATACAATGCACCCCCCATTACCCCTCTCCCCACACACAATACAATGCACCCCCCATTACCCCTCTCCCCACACACAATACAATGCACCCATTACCCCTCTCCCCACACACACACAATACAATGCACCCCTCATGACCTCTCCCCCCACACACAATACACCCTCCATTACCCCTCCCCCCCACACACAATACAGTGCACCCTCCATTACCCCTCCCTCCACACACAATACAATGCACCCTCCATTACCCCTCCCCCCACACACAATACAATGCACCCTCCATTACCCCTCCCCCCACACACAATACAACCCTCATCACCCCCTACACACACAAATTACACTGCTCCATCCCTACACACTCCTGCCTCCCTCGGAATACAGTACTCCTCCTCTGCCTGTCACAGAGCTGTGTTCCTTCACAAATGTTCCCCGTTATGTGTCCTCTGCCCCTCCTCACTCATCCCCATTAATTACACCTGTGTCTTCAGCTCCTTCATGGAGCGCTCGCTTCCTCATGTCCCCAGTGTGGCGCCGGCAGCACTGTGATGACGTCAGCAAGGTGCTGATCTCATCACGTTGCTGCACGTCGGGGGCGGGGCCCAGTCCCGGTGCGCTGTTCAAATGTATTTACGTCTGAAAGACGCAAATACATTTGAATAGGAACGGAAACAGGAAGCTGCGGTCATCGGCTCTGCTGCGCTCCTCTGCAGTGTACATGCCGGCACACAGCAGAGCCGGCACACAGCAGAGCCGGCACACAGCAGAGCCGGCACAGCTCGCTGCCTCCTGCTCCTGCTAGTGTGCCTGGCATGTAAGGAGCGCAGCGGGGACAGCAGACAGCGGCCCACCACACCGTGCCCCTGCTTCTAGGTACGGCCGCAGCACATAGCAGGGAGCATTAGCACACCTCTGACCCCGGAAGTTCAAGCGGCCGCTGGTACTTCCGAGGTCAATCAGCGTCCTGTGCCCGCAGTTTGTTTCTGCGTCTTAAAGACACAGATGCAAATAAATAGCGGTGCCCCCCCCCCACCCCCCCCCGAAAACACAGCTGATTTATTAGACTGTCTTTACGGAGGGGGAGAGGGTGTGAAAAAAAAAATGCTGACAGGTGCCTAGTGCCAAGTATGGTGGGGGCCCCCTTAGAAGCTCTTTTGGTGGGGGCCCCTGGGCTCCAGCCCCGCCTGCCCCGCCTATAATCCGGCCCTGCTGGTACGTGCAGGCCACGTGTGTTCTACGTGTGCTATCCGCGATAGCACACATAGAACCGGTAATTTACATACTCACCTGGTCCTTCTTGCTGTCCGCGCTGCTGTCCGTGGTGCTGATCTTCGGTCTCCAGCCCTCCCGTCTCCCCGCTGCTGCTGCTGCTGCTGCTGCTGCCAGTGAAGTGAATATTAAATGAGAATAATGAGCGGCGGTCGGCAGCAAGAGGCAGGAGGGCTGGAGAAGGTGAGTTAATGTTTTGTTTTTTTTCTCTGACACGTAAGTTTTCTCCGGCGCGTGTCACACGGGACCGCATCCACACTACACCCGTGTGGTACGGGTGCGGGCAGTGTGACACCCGTGCTGCAGGAGAAAACACTGACATGTCAGCGCTTTGAAAAACGCACACACATACAAACGCACACAGACACACGTTCCGTGTGGTTTTACGTGTGTGTGCCTGCTACAATAGGGTAGCATTGCTTAACGTGTCTCCGTGTCACCGGTACGTGTAAAAAATGACAAACACGTACCGGCGGCACAAATGTGTGTCGCAGGCCTCAACCACATCTAGTGTCCAAATAATTTGCATTTCTGTAGTGAGGAGAGCCCACTTAATTTATGGGTGTGTGTCTCCAGAAGCACAAGTAGGGAACAATATACGAGCACTACAATGAACTTGACACTACAATGTATGGGCACTACAATAGTAGATTTGCAATTTTCACTCAACAGCTCAGGAGAAAATACACCCAAATTGTATGGTCCATTTTCCTACTGTTGCCCTTATGAAAATTATATATTTGGGGCAAAAGCAACAAGTTTGTGGGGAAAAAAAAGTATAATTTTCACGGCTCAACGTTCTAAAATTATGTGAAGCACCTGTGGGTTCAAAGTACTCACCACATTTTTCAGTGATGTAGTTTCCAACATGGGGTCACTTGTGGGGGTTTCACTGTATAGGCACATCAGGGGCTCAGCAAAGGCTACATGGTGTCTGCTAATGATTCCAACTAATTTTGTTCTCCAAACGTCAAATGGTGCTCCTTCCCTTCCGAGCCCTGCCGTGCGCCCAAACAGTAGATATCCACCACAAATGAAGTATCTCTGTACTCAAGAGAAATTGCACAACAAATTATATGGTCTCTTTTCTCCTCTTATCCTTATGAATATGCAAAACTTAAGACTAAAGCAATATTTTTGGGTAAATAAAACTTTCATTTTTTCCTCCCACATTGCTTTAGTTTCTGTGAAGCAGCTAAAAGGTTAGTAAACTTCTTGGTTCTGGTTTAGAGTACTTTGAGGGGTGCAGCTTTTAGAATGGTGTCACTTTTGGGTATTTTCTGTCACACAGAAAATCCTTTAGGATGTAAGCCCGCAAGGGCAGGGCCCTCTTCCCTCTGTACCAGTCTGTCTATTGTAACTTGTATATGTATTCTGTATGTAACCCCCTCATGTACAGCACCATGGAATCAATGGTGCTCTATAAATAAACAATAATAATAAAAAAATAATAATAATAACACAGGCCCCTCATAGTCACTTCGAATGTGATGGGGTCTGTAAAAAAAATTGGTTTTGTAAAATTTTTTGGGGAAAAATAGCTGATAATTTTTCTACTCTTCTAACTTCCTAATAAAAAAAAATCTACATTTCAAAAATTGCGCTGATGTAAAGTAGACATGTGGGAAATGTTATTGATTAACTATTTTGTGTGACACAACTCTGTTTTAAGGGCATAAAAATTAACAGTTTGAAAATTGCAAAAACTTTCACCTAAATTCCTATATTTTCAGATATAGATATCAAAACTTTTAACCTAAATTTACCACTATCATGAAATACAATGTGTCACAAATAAACAGTCTCAGAATCAATGGGATCCAGAAGCGTTCCAGAGTTATTACCACCCTGGTCAGAATTGAAAAATTTGGCCTAGTCAGGAAGGTGAAAACAGGCTTTGGCTTTGGTGGTAAAGGGGTTAAAAAGGTGTAACAGTTGTAATTAGGAGTTTAAATTACCGTATTTTTCAGATTATAAAACGCACTTTTCCTCCTATAAATTTGGGAGGAAAATGAGGGGTGCGTCTTAAAATCCGAATGTAGCTTACCGGGAGGTGGAGAATGGGCACTGTGCTAGCTGCGGTGGGTGCTGTGTGGAGGAGGGTGGTGAGGGGATGTTCTGGCTGCGGCGGGTGAGATGTTCTGTTGGCTGTGCAGGGATGTTCTGGCTGTGGCAGGTGAGATGCTCTGTCGGCAGGTGAGATGCTCTGTCGGCAGTGCGGGGCTGTGCTGGCTGCGGTGGGTGCTGTGTGGAAAAAGGTGGTGCGGTGGGTGAGATGCTCTGTCGGCAGTGCGGGGCTGTGCTGGCTGCGGTGGGTGCTGTGTGAAAAAAGGTGGTGCGGTGGGTGAGATGCTCTGTCGGCAGTGCGGGGCTGTGCTGGCTGCGGTGGGTGCTGTGTGGAAAAAGGTGGTGCGGTGGGTGAGATGCTCTGTCGGCAGTGCGGGGCTGTGCTGGCTACGGTGGGTGCTGTGTGGAAAAAGGTGGTGCGGTGGGTGAGATGCTCTGTCGGCAGTGCGGGGCTGTGCTGGCTGCGGTGGGTGCTGTGTGAAAAAAGGTGGTGTGGTGGGTGAGATGCTTTGTCGGCGGTGTGGCGATGTGCTGGCTGCAGCAGGTGAGATACTCTATTGGCAGTTCGGGGCTGTTCTTACTGCAGTGGGTGAGATGCTCTGTCGGTGGGGCTGTGCTGGCTCTGGCGGCTGAAATGCTCTGTCGGCAGTGCGGGGCTGTGCTGGCTGTGGCGGGTGAGATACTCTGTTGGCAGAGTGATCTTCAAATAATGCTGCCAGGAGTAAGTGTGTGCTCGCAATGCACGTGTGGGTTTAAAGGACCAGTAGCCAGGAAAATGTGGCTGTCCGCCCAAGCACTGCGGTCCCCGGAAACCTGCCAGAGGAACACAGAAAGGCTATGTGCCCACGGGACTATGCACCTGCGGGATTGCAGCGAAACAGCTGCAATAAACCTGCGGACATTTATGCGACTTACCTGCGGAAGTCCCGGCCTCTATCTCCATAGTGGAGGGCGGGATTTCCGCAGGTATTTCCGCAGGAATAATTGACATGCAGTTATGTGCGGCTGCGGGACATCCACAGCATGGACACAGCACTTCCCATATCCCATAGGATAATATGGGGAGTGTCTGTACTTGCTAAAACCTGCGGATTTATCTAGAAAATCCAGATAAATCCGCAGGTTTTCCACGGCACAATCCACGGGCACAGAGTCCCGTGGGCACATAGCCAAAAGGTCAACAGCCCTGGCAATGGCGAATGGCCTTCCCACCATTTGTCCAGGGCCCCAGCACTTGCCTGGGTGCTTCGGGTGGTGACGCCAGCCCTGATGACAGATTACTGCTGAGAAAAGGCAGGAAGAAGGCCGGGGAATCATAGACAGGGAGGAGAAGACCCAAGTACGGCCCCTGTGTACTCAAATCTATTTAGCAAAAAAATGTCAAATGCTGATTTAAGACCCATAAAGCGGATTTCTTCAGCAATGGTATCAATTCACTCAGAATTACAGCGACATTACAGCCATGTCTTTACTTCACATGGCAAGATGATGCTGACAGGTTCTCTTTAAGTAGTGGTAGGTGTAAAAGGCCCCCTTCATGTGTCCATGTTTCCAGTACGTCTGACGTCTGTTTTCATACGTACCGGAGGCACAGACATACGCAGACCCATTAAAATGAATGGGTCTGCGCACACATCTTTGCTTTCTCATGGATGTGTGTCCGTGTGCTCCACACGGCGACATGTCCGTTTTTCTCCGGTTGCATGGATGTCACATGGACCGTACACTAATGTGATCTGTAAAATGATTTTGTATACTCAACTGTCTCCAGCACTGTTGTAACTTGCTTCCGGGTCCGCTCATTATGCTCATTGCATATTCACTGCACCCAGACACAGAAGTAGCAGTAGCGCCAGAAACAGCAGCGCCGGGGACAGGTGAGTATAGAAGTTCCTGCTGTCCATGTGCTAATGCTATCACATATAGCACATACAGCACATGCTGAACATACATACGCACCCACACCATGAACCATGAAAATAGTGCGTTTTTATCACGGATGTGTGAGGGAGGCATGGAATTATTGGAAATATTGTTCTTTGTACAGTGTGTTTTTTTTCTGTAGCGATACACTGATATTATACAGTGTGTCCACCCATATCCTGTCCACCGCCATTAACTTGAGAATGGCGGCAGCTATAGGCATAGAAGTGTTGTCTAGGTATAGTAAAGTAGCCATGCGCTATGCCATGAAACCACCTATAACGCCACCTGGTGGAAAACAACGGAGTTAGCATTTTTATCTCGAAAACGGAACAAGATAGAGAAAAAAAGTGAATTACAAAGTTGTAGGGCATCATCAAAGCGCCGCCCATAATCTCGCGCCTGTGCAACACGTCACCAGCGGTCACACTGTGCACATTGCACAGTCCCGCGAGAGTGGCACAGCGCATGTGCGAGATTATGGGCGGCACTGTGATTTTCATCAGCAAGTACCCGCCCATAATCTTGTGCTCGCGCTTTCACCGCCGCCTCCACCGTTCTGCGCAAGCGCTGGCCAACTTACCTCACGACACCTCCTAGCGACGCAGTATCGCTCACAAATCGGGAGTTGTGTACTCGTCGCTAGGTTTCATAAAATTGTTTAATTAAAATGGCGGCGGTAGTTCATCGTTTCCGTGGCATCACACGTTGCTCCGTGTGAGACCACGGGAACGATGAACAACAGCTTTACCTGCATCCCGCGGCATCCGCCGGCTTAATGGAAGGAAGGAGGTGGGCGGGATGTTTACATCCCGCTCATCTCCGCCCCTCCGCTTCTATTAGCCGCCTGCCGTGTGACGTCGCTGTGACGCCGAACGTCCCGCCCACTCCAGGAAGTGGACGTTCGTCGCCCACAGCGAGGTCGTCCGGAAGGTAAGTATGTGTGACGGGGGTTAAACGAGTTTGTGTGCCATGGGCAACTAATTGCCTGTGACGCAACAACGACGGGGGCGGGTACGATCGATTGTGCTATCGCACAATCTATCGTCTCGTGTAAAGGAGGCTTTAGACCCTAATGACATCTCTGAGCTGAAGTGGACTGGTGATTCAGCAATCTCCAGCCACGTAGATAAGTCACTGCAGAAATGTAGGTGCAGATGTTGGTGGATGGTGCTGCTCCAGCCACGGGCAGCATGATCACAGCCTGGAGCACGACTGCAGCCATGTGCATTCTTCTCTGAAGTGCTAGTGTGAAGTAGTGATGTGTCGGTCACGAACGATCCGACACAAAGATCCGGCTCAGAAGTGAGACTAGTCAGGCTGGGAGCACCCTACATCTCTAGATGATTGACAGGTCACGTCCTATCTACACACAGGAGAGATCTGTCCATCGCCTGCTGGGGGCGCTATCCACACTGTATTCTCTGGAGCGTTCATGAGAATATACCTGGCAACCTCGCTCCGATTCATGGCAACAGGAATCATCTGAATCAAGAGTTATTTTGGGTTTCATGCCAAGTTTTGTACTGTTTGCCTTCTATAGTCTTTGTATCATTTCTGTAGGAAGAGTCAACTGAGAAGCAGTCAGTGCGCTATGATGGTCTGTAGCCTTTTAGGCTATGTCCGCACGTTGCTTTTTACCTGCTTTTTGCTGCTTTTTCAACTGCAGCGTTTAATGCCAAAATGGTTGTGTTCTGCTTTTCAAGCAAAGTCTATGGGAATTTGGGTTTCTTGTCCGCACTATGCAGTTCAAAATGCTGCCTTTTTGTTGCAGAACATTGGTCAAAAACTCAGCTTTGCAGTGCAAAACCCAAATGGCAAAAACAATTGTCATGTTTTTATTTTTGCCATTTGGGTTTTGCACTGCAAAGATGAGTTTTTGACCAAAGTTCTGCAACAAAAAGGCACATTTTGATTTGCATAGTGCGGACAAGAAAACCAAATTCCCATAGACTTTGCTTGAAAAGCAGAACACAACCATTTTGGCATTAAACATGAAGCGACCGGTGGTAGGGCCGCGGGTGTGTGTGTATGCTCTATTCCAACAAAATCCCCATACTCAGATTTTACCGGTAGTAACATTTCTTTACTAGGAAACATATTTATAATACAATCAACCGAACTATCTGCGCACATGTGTATAGTGGAGTCCCCGGATCTTCACTCCTTCCGGGTACGCAGCAAGAGAAAAAAAAAAGAAAAGAGAAAAACAACAAAGAAATGGCAGCAACTTTCCCTACAATCACGTACCAGTCTATCCCAGAAGAAGATGCCGCTCCCACGTCGCAGGCCTGGAGTCTCACGATGATGGGTCCCGGTGCAGCGCTGCAGGGATGCAGCTCCTCGGTCTTTTCCTTTGATCTTCTCCCGCTGGTAACGGATTATAGTCAGTCTTTTAGTCCCGGGGCACACCGAGCAGAAGAAGGGAGGTCACGGCCGCTGTACTTGCACTCAGGGTGCGATGCTCTGCAGTCAAGTTGTCACAGCCCCTGGATTTGCACTCTGGGCGCGATGCTCTGCAGTCCGGGGAGATCCTCGGCGAAAACAAAGTCCTGCAGCCCGGGGATGGCAGGAACCACTTCCACAGGGTGATTCCTCCAAGAATCCGGTGGCAAAAGAGCCCTGTGTTCAGAGAGACCACACGCAGCTCTCTCCTGGCTGAGCTCCGGGGCTGAATAATCTTCCCGCACTTTCTCTTCCTGGTTAGAACACACCAGCTCCTGTAGGGGATTTCCCACCTCTGTGTTTGTGATTGCACAGTCTGACACTGCCCCCTTGTGGGCAAGGGCTGAAGCAATATTCAAATCCATTTCTACATTAATGATGCAGTCTGAATTGTTGATCCCATTACATACCCCCCCACTTAAAGGTTGGCAGTCCCTGTCAACTACCGTCGGCTTCCAGGCAGCGATGACTGCAGATGTCACAGGGGTTGGTTGAGAAGTGGGCCATACATACTGGTCCCTGTAAGACCGCCCGGGCGGGATCCCAGCAGTGGTGCGGTCAGTGCGTCTCACGGGTCGGTTGTTCCCTTCCCTGTCACTGTCTTTACGCCCCACTTCAGTCAGCACTCCGGGGGAAGAACTGGGTTGTGTAGGTGGGTCACCGGTCTCAGAGTCGACGTGATCACTATGCTGGGAAACGTCCGTGACGTCAGTCGTGTTGGCAGCGTCACCCCCTCCGGGTACTGTAGTAGGGGAGTCAGGCTGGGATCGGCAGGGACGCAACATATTTCGGTGCACAGTGCGAATGTTGCGACTGTCTTCACCCTGCACTCGGTATACATGCCCGTTGGGGTAGGGGCGTTCGATTACCCGGTAGACTTCAGTCTCCCACTTGGCTCGAAGTTTCCCTTGTGGCTTCTTGATACGGAGCAAGACTAGCTGTCCTAACTTCAAGGGTTGCTCTTGCACGGGGAGTGGGTCAGCATGTATCTGGCCCCGGATTTGTTGGCTCACCAGCCGGTGTACAGTCTCCATCTTCTGGCGGTGAGCATTTAGCCAAGAGGGGTAGTTATGGCAGACATCATCTCCAGGAATAGGTTCAGGTCACGGACCCCTTTTCTGGGGCGGCCAAAGAGAATGGTGTGTGGGGTGTAACCAGTCACGGAGTGGACCTGGTTGTTGTAGGCCCATACTAGATCGGGAAGGAATTGGGGCCATTGGTCTTTCTTATCATCGGCCAAGGTGCGGATCAGCTGGAGTAGAGTCCGGTTGAAGCGTTCACATGCACCGTTCCCTTGTGGGTGGTAAGGAGTGGTCCTCGACTTCTGGATCCCATACATCCGATGCAGCTCTTCGATGACTCGGCCTTCGAAACAAGCCCCCTGGTCGGAGTGCAACCTCTCCGGGCACCCGTAGACGTGGATGAACTGTCGACAGATGGCCCGAGCAGCCGATTCAGCCGTCTGGTCTTTGGTAGCAACAGCGACAGCGAATTTTGTGAAGTGATCCACCATGACTAGGCAGTACTGATAGCCACTGCTCGCCGTCCCAATCAGCAGATAGTCCACCATCAACAGCTCAAGGGGCCTGGATGTTTTAATTGTCTGAACAGGTGCACGCTGCTCAGGGGACTTGTGTAGTTCACAGATGCGACAGGTCTGGCAGACGTCTTCAACCAGCTTGCGGAGCCCCGGACAATAGATGGACTGTTGAATCCACCGAAAGGTCTTGTCTATTCCGAAGTGTCCATTCCTTTTGTGGGCTTGGGCCACCATCTCACGGGCCAATTGATCAGGCACCACAACTTGTGTGCATTCCTCCAGCATGTGCGACAAGAGAACCTTCCGGTATAGCACTCCTTCTCTCAGAATCAGCCGGTCCCACTGACTGAGCAGGGTCAAGGTCCCGGTAGACAGTCGTGCCCGTATATCGGCGGGAGGCTTCTGCTGCCGCTTCACCCATTGTTTGAGTAGAGCCCATTCAGGGTTCTGGTCCTGGAGCCTGCACCACTCCTGGGATGGCAAGGCGACCCCCACTGGAGTTCCAGCTTCGCCCACAACGAACTGGCGGTACTCCACCATCTGTTGGGCGAGCTTTGCAAAGTCAGGCGTCTCGTCCCCTTCTAATTCTTCATCCCGGTCTCGGTTGAGTAAGGGGTATGACACTCTAGACAGGCTGTCCGCATTTTGATTCTCAGCTCCAGCCCTGTATTTGATCTTGTAATTGAACTTGGAGAGCCGAGCCATCCAACGCTGCTCCATGACTCCGAGCTTCGCATTTTCTAGGTGGGCCAACGGGTTGTTATCGGTCAGGACTAGTACTTCAGCCCCCGTGAGGTATCCTGCAAATTTCTCCGCCATAGCCCATGTTAGGGCCAACAGCTCCAGCCGGAACGAGCTATAATTGATGGGGTTCTTCTCGCCCTCATGTAGGGACCGACTGCCATAGGCTATGACCCGTTCCTTGCCTTCTTGGACCTGTGAAAGTACTGCCCCTAGACCCTGTAGACTGGCATCGGTGTGTAGTTGGAAGGGCAAGTTGTAGTCCGCATATGCCAGGATGGGGGGAGACGTTAAGGCACCCTTTAGGGCTTGGAAGGACTCTTCCTGGCTGGGTCCCCAGCTGATGGGTCGTCCTCTGGGGCTGTTGGTGGTCCCTCGAAGCAGGTCATGCAAGGGTGCAGCAAGCCGGGCGAAGTTTTTGACGAACCGGCGGTAGTAGCCGGCCAACCCCAGGAAAGCCCTGACCTCCTTGACGTTTGTGGGCTGCGGCCAATCCTGTACGGCGGCTATCTTCTCTGAAGATGGCTGGACACCTTCGGCTGAGATCCGGTGGCCCAGGTAATTGATCTCGGGCTGCAGAAGACGGCACTTGCTGGGTTTCAACTTCAGGCCATGTTCTCTCAACCTACTGAACACACGGCCCAGCTGCTGCAGGTGTTCTTCAAATGTGGCCGAATAGACTACAGTGTCGTCCAGGTAGATGAGGGTGAAGTCGAAGTTGAAGTCTCCCAAGCAGCGCTCCATCAGCCGCTGGAAAGTCCCCGGCGCGTTGTTCAGACCAAAGGGCATCCGGTCGAACTCGTACAGGCCCATGGGTAGGATGAAAGCAGTCTTCTCTCTATCTTTCTCGTGCATAGGTACCTGCCAATATCCGCTGGCCAGATCCAACGAAGAGAAGTATTTGGCTTTCTTCAGGGCTGTCAGGGATTCTTCGATCCTTGGCAAAGGGTATGAGTCCCGGATGGTGCAAGCATTCAAACGGCGGTAGTCCACACAGAACCTCAGGGACCCGTCCTTCTTCTTGACTATCACCACCGGTGCAGCCCAGGGGCTCTGGCTTTCTCGTACCACTCCAGCGTGTAGCATGGAATTCAGGAGATTTTTCACTTCTTGGTATTGCTGGGGAGGTATTTGGCGGTACCTTTCACGGATAGGAGCAGTGTCACCTGTGGGGATTTCGTGCTTGATATTGGTGGTGCACCCAAAGTCGGTGTCATGCCGGGCAAAGGACGCCTGATGCTCTTGAAGTAGCTCTTCCACCTGGGACACCTCCCGTTTGGAGTATTGGGATACGTCCAACTGACACTTCTCTCGTAGTTCTCGCCCCGCGTTAGTGTCACCTGCGACAGCGGCCATGGCGGAGACCGTCACTGTCCAATCTCCCTCTGTAGACGGTACAAACTGGAGGGGGCTCATAGGGTTCACCTCTTCGGTTAGAGCGTAGACTCGGGCGAGCTGTGTCCCGTCTTCTAGGTCAACGCTCACGTTAGCCGTGTTGCCCAGCCTGACAGGAATTCTTCCCTTTCTCACTACTGCTAGAGTTCGAGCGACTAGTGGATTCAGCTTCCCTTCCTTCGGGGTGCGCGGCTCAATCAGCACCTCCATGCCTTCAAGCTGTCTCGTGGTGCTAAGGGGTAGTGAGATAACTGTCTCTTTCCCAGCCGGTAAGGTGATCCTAGTATGGCGGGGTACGGTGACCGTGGCCAGCGACAGTTGTTCTTCTGTCATTCGCTGGAGGTTGCAGGTCCGGACCACTTGCTGAAAGGCACGGCGGGTGGCCCTATGTGCGGTCACTTCTTGCCAGTACTTGGGCCCCTTCTTGGTAAACAACACCAGATTCAGGTCTTTCAAGATGTTCATCCCAATAATCATGGGCGTTTCTGATCCAAAGCCTTCCCTGACCACGATTATCCCTCTCTTCCCGAGATCTTGGCCACAGATTTCGGTGTTCATCCAGGCAACTCCCGTCACCGGAATGGGTAGATTATTGGCTGCTTTGATCTTGATGGCGGTATCAGGGTCATAGGCAACCCGCGGCTTTAGACATTCTTCATAGAACTGCTCGGAGATGGTGGATACCTGAGACCCAGTATCCATTAACCCTTGTACGGCGATCCCTTCCAGTAATACTTCCAGGGTGGGGCTGTTTGATGCAAGTTTGTTCCGTGGCTGGCTCTGTTTTCCTACACCCCTCTCTTTGGCGTCCCCTGCCGAGTGAGCCTCGCTGTTGTGAGACATGACTTGCTGGTTCTGGTAGATCGGACTGTGGATGAACTTGAAAGTTCTGGGGGCAACGGTTGGCTCTATGGCGGGGATCGCCGCATGTCCAGCATCTTCCCATCGGCCGGCTGGGTTGTTGTCTCGCTTGCCGGCCCGCCTGTTGGTCTAGGGTGAGCTGTAACACCTGTTTCTGCAACGCTGCCACCATCTGCTTCAGTTCTTCCGTGTTGCTGTTCGGAGTCCCGATACCAGATATGGACCTGCAAGCCGCGGTATATGTCTGTGTCTCCATGACAGGTCCCCTTGACCGTTCTATAGCTTCTTGTTTGACCTCAGCGAACGTAAAGGCCGGATTTATCCGGAGTAGATCTTGCAATGAGCGGTTAAGGTACGGGTCTCTCAATCCGGTCACGAACTGATCTCTCAACACCAGGTCACGGGCACCCATACTAGCTATCTGTTCTTCTTTTCTACAGGCTTGTTCTAGCAGCACTTGAAGGGCATTGGCATATTGAGGAATGTCCTCCGACTCGAGCTGAGTACGCCGGAAGAACATATAGCGCAATGTTCCCGCATATGTGGTCGGCCCATAGGTGTTCTCCAGCACCCGCACCAAGTCATCCAACGTACGCTGGCCCCTAACCGTCTCCAGCCTGACTGTCGTCCACGCTTCCCCCTCTAATGTTAGCATGGCCATTTCTGCTAAGGTCTTAGGATCAGTGTTATACATTTCCCCCACTATCTTAAGTTGTTCAGTCCATTCAGTTACAGGATAGTTTCGTCCGTCAAACTTTCTTACCTGATTGACAATAGACGGCGGGGGAGCTGTCCGGTTATAAGTTACTACCGGGGGGTGATTTTGTTGGTCACACATCCTGCCGACTACGCCACATGTAACGGGGTGCCAGGGGTGCCTCGGGGATTGTAGTCGTGGCTCCGGTTTCGCTCAGGCTTACCCCTGGCTCCGCCGTCACTTTAGGGACAGGAGATAACATGGTGGGGCAGAGTGCGGTGGTGTAGCTGTCGCCGTCAGTTATACAAAGACTCTGTAGACGTGAATCAATTGAACCAGCAGGCTTCTTTATTGAACACTCCTTCTTCATCACAGTGGCAAACCGATGACTTTACACTTTTGCTAGGGGGAAAACCTGTTCCTGACGTATCCTCCAGTGGGGATGTGCCCGGCTAATCCACTTCACCTGGCTCCCACTCTGGCTAACATAAACTGGACCCACACCAGTACTGCTCGCACTTGAGGCTACTTCTCCTCTTCTTTTCTCCGGCTTTCCTATTCACCCAGCTCCCACACTCTGCCCCTTCTGCTTCTTCTCTCCCGTCCCGGACTCAACTGCCTCTGGTTCTAATTTTCCCTTTACAACTCTCCTTCTCCCTCCCCTTTCTACTGCCGGCTCCTCCTTTCCTCTACCCTGTTCCTATGGGGACAGCCGTCCCACCCGGCCACCAGGGGATCCCACTAAAACAGTGCAATAACAATAAAACATTTTTATTAAATAACATCAACATTCCGGGGAAACTGTACCTCATTGTAAGGGGTCTGCCCACCCCTTACAAACGCTGCAGTTGAAAAAGCAGCAAAAAAGCAGGTAAAAAGCAACGTGCGGACATAGCCTCACCTGGCTTTTTCTGAGCTCTTCTCACGATTTATGGCCACAAACCATATAATGCCTGGGAAAGCAAAGCGGTGCCACATTTGTAACAGAAACATGTTTAGTATGAAATACATGCAAATATTAAGCCCTTACTACATTATTAGTTACAATCCTCTCATAATGGAGGAAGTACTGTCAGGGAGCCTTATATAGCGCTTGAACTGAGGGGAGAATTGTAGCTGCATTCATGTGTTTAGGTGGTCTATCCATACAGAGGGGGCGCTGATTAATGCTCATAGTCTCCAGTGATATAGAATGTGACCTAGCAATACTGCATGCGGTACAATGTGATATATAACCGCTCGGTGTGACTAGGAGTATATGGCACAATCACCTGAGGGAAAACTGTTCCCACAAGTAAAATGGCGGCGCGCGGTAACCTGCACGTTACTGAGCGTAATGACGTAACGCGTCACAGCACGCTAGCCCCTGATGAGTAGGTGCGGAAACCCCATACTTCCTTTTCTCGCTGCTGGCCATCACGGAGAGGTGAGTTTTCAGCGCTCCTAGGCCAGAGCTCGGGATAACAGTGCGCGGCACCCGGTAACCGCCTGTCCTCGCTCTCTCCACACAGGAACATGCCGGCTAAGGGTCCCCTGCAGTCCGTCCAGGTCTTCGGGCGAAAGGTTAGTGTGTGCGGATGCCTCGTGTCCGGAGGTGCGGCGCGGCCGCTGTGCTCTCTCCCCTGCCCTCACTACACGTGTGATCTGCGCACCCCACGGTCACGGAGAGCTCTCCCTGCATGCATGGGAATAGGCCATTACATTGTTTACATTGTCCCTGCTGTACCCATGGGAGGCCCTGACCTGGAATGAGGGTTCCCAGGGTCCCATTTCCAGATTATTAGACACTAGAGCAGGCTGCAGAGGGATGAGCAGAGCGCTTATTACTGGGGAGGGATAATCCATGTGCAGGACTCGGGTCCATCAGCCTAGATGGGAGCCCGTGGCTGCAAGCCCCTCCGCTGACCTGTAATATTGCATTAGCCCTGCTAATAAAGACTTGGGGAGCTATGGAGGCTTTTGGGGCCCGTGTCCAGTGGTATTGACCTGCTACTGCACATGAGCTCCTGATTTCCCAGTGTCAGCGGGTGATCCCATGTCCATCATATATGCAGATCTCATACTTGAGGTCCCGAGCCAACAAGTGCATTCAGCTTCTCTCAAGAAAAATGAATTTCTGGATGAGACTAGTTGCCGCATAACTGCAAGTAAGGCCCGTTTCACACATCAGCATTTCACCTGATATGGCACACTCCAGTACAGTGTAATACAGTACAATGGCATCGCGGTAACCTACGGTCACATGCTCCATTCACGCGACCAGAGCTTGCCGTGATGCCATTGTACTAGTAAAAGTGTGTTTCAGCTCTCCCGCCACAAGGTAAATGCCAGGTAGAGAATCCAGACGGTGCTCATGGGATAGTAAGGCTGGAAGTAATCAATTGAAGGCGGCTCCCCGGCACTGAACGTCCATAAAGAAGATATTCAAAGTGTAGATACAACTTCACATTTATTTGGAGTTTAAAAGAAGTAAAACATAACCCCTCCGATCAACGCGTTTCAGACGCGGTCGTCCTTAGTCATGATCATGACTAATATTATATGATCATGACCAAGGACGACCATGTCTGAAACGCGTTGGTCGGAGGAGTTATGTTTTGCTCTTTTTGAACTCCAAATAAATGTGAAGTTTTATCTACACTTTGAAATATCATCTTTATGGACGATCAGTGCCGGGGAAACGCATTCGCTTGATTACTTCCATGCCATTGTACTGTATTACACTTTACTGGAGTGTGCTGGATCCAGCGAAATGCTGATGTGTGAACCGGGCCTAAATCGCATAAATGTGGACATGTTCATCCGCTCACATCAGGGGTCAGGACAGCACACGCATGGTGTCACAATTCTACAGTTATGTAAAGTGACTGCAGACTTTTGTCCCAGGCATGTTGTCCCTTTTAAGCTTGTGTAAACCTCATTGTTCTCAGCAGCAAATCTTCCTGTGTAAATAGAAACTGTGCTGCCGAGAACAATGATGTGTGCACTTCAAGAGGTTTCCCCACCGACAGTTAATTTTAAAGTGCATTTTAATCAATAGATCTTAGACGTGGTTAAAGAAATGCTCCTGTGCTGAGATCCTATATATGTGCCCCTGCTGTGTACTGTGTAATGGCTGTGTCTGACCATACAGGAACATGTTCTGATCATATATCTCCTGGGACAGGGAGAAAGCAAAGTATTGTGAAGTAACACATTTTCCACCTTTTTTAATTAATTAATTAATTATATATATATATATATATTATATTTATTTATTTTTTTGCCTCAAAGTAACAATTTGTGAACCCATGCTGTACTATCTGTGTATTCTTTCTTTCTCCCTGACCCAGGAGATATGGTATTAGACCATGTTCCTGTACAGTCAGACACGGCCATTACACAGCATATAGCAGCGACACATATATATGATTATCTCAGCACAGGCATTTTTTTTTTATCACATCCAATTGTGGAACTTATCATTCTTAGCTCTTTTGAGTAACAGGAACTCTGTGGAAAAACCCTTTAAATGATAGCGTTGGCCACTCCCACAAAACACTGTCAAGGTAGCCAAGGGTGGGAGCTGTTTTTTATTTAGGTAGTTGGGAAATGATGGTGACTGATTAGTAAATTACTACAGTATACCAAAAAAGATGCCACTACACTATAGTCTTCTGACCGCCACGGTGAAGATTACACAGGACGTCTTGTGTGATGGTCACTGAGCGGAGAGTCCTTGCAGCATCTTGTGGGTAAGGCTAGGTTCACATTTCCGTTGTTTTGCATCAGTCACATTCGTTGTACAACGGATGACAGAAGAGAATTTATTGTCGGACTCCGTTGTGTGCGGGGGGTGGAGCGCGAGGGGGGGGCGCAGCTGAGCGGGGCCGTGGAGCGGAGGACGTCAGTGCCACGGTCTGCATGGCTGGGGACAGGTAGGTGTGTGTGTGTGTGTGTGTGTGTGTGTGTGTACATGCGGAGTGCGGAGCCAAGCGTGGAAGTGTCGGACTCCCTGCACACGGGTAGCCAGGCTAAATATCGGGTAAGCAAAGCACTTTCCTTAATTACCCGATATTTACACTGGTTACCAGCTTACACCGCTTAGCGCTGGCTCCCCGCAGGGTAAATATTGGGTAACTAACTAAAGCGCGTTGCTTAGTAACCCAATGTGTATCCTGGTTATGTGTGCAGGGAGCCAGAGTGAGCGTGCGCAGCAAAATCCTACGGATTGCGCTGCTCAAACAACGTTACAGGTTGCGTTCCTTCCGCCCGGCGGTCAGTCGTTCCACGACTGATTAGTCAGGCGGAGGGTGCAACGCAGCATCATCATTCACAATCCGCCGCTCATACAAGTCTATATGAACAACGGAATCCGCTAAACGGATTCAGTTTACCAGAGCAGCGAATTGTGACTGATACAATTTAACGGAAGTGTGAACCTAGCCTAAGGGGCACTTTGCACACTACGACATCGCAAGCCGATGCTTGCGATGCCGAGCACGATAGTCCCCGCCCCCGTCGCAGCTGCGATATCTTGTGATAGCTGCCATAGCAAACATTAACGCTACGGCAGCTTCACATGCACTCACCTGCCCTGCGACGTCGATCTGGCCGGCAAACCACCTCCTTATTAAGGGGGTGGGTCTTGCGGCATCATAGCGACGTCACACGGTAGGCAGCCAATAGAAGCGGAGGGGCGGAGATGAGTGGGATGTAAACATCCCACCCACCTCTGTCCTTCCGTATAGCCGGCGTGAGCTGCAGGACGCAGGTAGATGTTCTTCGCTCCTGCGGCTTCACACACAGCGATGTATGCTGCCTGCTGGAGTGAGGAACAACATTGTACCTGTCGCAGTCTCGTAATTATGGAATTCCCTGACACTACACCGATGATACGATTACGCCGATTTTGTGCTCGTTGTTCCTATCATCTAGGATTTACACACTACGATGTCGAGTGCGACGCCGGCAGTGCGTCATTTTTGACATAACCCCTCCGACATCGCAGCTGCGATGTCATAGTGTGCAAAGTGCCCCTAAGGCTGCTCATGGCCATGAGATTTGTTAGATTTGTCTGCAGATCACGTCACTTTTGGGGGCTTGAGACATTTTGGATTTTAACCTGTTCTGGTTCCTCTGGGAGACTAGCTGCTATTAATGTGTTGGCGTCCCATAATGCCTATTCCTATGGAAAAATGTGTAGTTTGTAGAAAGTTGTCTGGTTAACATAAATGTCCCACGTTTGAGGCTTTCCTGGGTGAAAAGATCTACTTAATGTCTAAATATCCACAATGTTTTGATTCTGCGCTATTCCTGTGCCATCGGTCCCTGGTCCTGATTTTTCTGCCTTACGTGGTGCTGTGACGTCTCTGCCATGGTATTTATCAGACATCACACCGCACTGTCATCAAGAACCATGGAAGGTAGCAGAGGCACAAATTGGTAATACTGGTTATACCCAGGGCTGTGGAGTCGGTAAGCCAAACCTTCGACTCCGACTCCGACTCCTCAAATTCTCTTGCACCGACTCCGGCTCCGACTCCGACTCCGACTCCGACTCCTACATATATTGCTTAGTTAGGTGAAAAATTTATTGTAGTACATGAATATGTGTATGTGAACATCAGACATTTAATAATTTTTATGATACGATAATCAAGATATTTGGATAGAACATAAAATATATTTATTGGAATACAACTTTAGAACACAAAAAACTGTAATAAATTGTAAATATGTAATACACTATGTAATATACAGTAGATTACATATATATCTTGTGTGTGTATATACACTGTGTGTATATATATATATATATATGTATATGTATATATATATATATATATATTACATATTTACAATTTATTAGTTTTTTGTGTTCTAAAGTTGTATTCCAATAAATATTTTATGTTCTATCCAAATATCTTGATTATTGTATCATAAAAACAATTAAATGTCTGATGTTCACATTGTACTACAATAAATTTTTCACTTAAATATAAGCATTATACTAAATGTTATTATTTAGTAAAATATTCAGCACATTCTGCATTGCACTCCTGTCCCCAATTTATTATATATTTTAGGAGTCGGAGTCGGTGCATTTTATTCCGACTCCGACTCCACCAAAATGAGCTCCGACTCAGACTCCACGACTCCGACTCCACAGCCCTGGTTATACCTCACACATTTGGATAAACCCTGTAGTCTTAGCCTCCCTGCAGCGGCCCACCTACCCCTAATATCCACATGTGCTAGTACATGCTTGGCTTGGAGTGAGGCGTGGATATGCTCCAGCTCTACATCCACGTAGGCAGATCGTGGCTCTTACACCAGGTGTGGATATTGTCCTAATACTGCAATCTACCTTTTCAGAAAACAGCAACTGCCGTTGCCCACTGCAAGAGGGGAAATGGCCTCATTAAGGTGAACGGAAGACCCCTGGAGACAATTGAACCTGCAACTCTGCAGTACAAGGTACAACAAACATCCCCCCCCCCCTCCATGTTTGACAGTTGTCAAAGCTTAGTGCTGGTGTGGTTTCTGCTTGAAATGACTTCAATTGTGTGCAGTGTTTTGTATTGGAAAGAAACTACTGGAGAAATGTGCCTAGGTCTGTTAGTATTCTTGGATACCTTATGATAACTACTTCGGCTTTGTTTGTCAGTCACTAGACTGTACTGCATATTGCATCAGTGTAGCTTGCTTTCCGGTAAGGGGTTTTCTACGAATAACACTTATCCCCTATTTACAGGATAAGTGATAGATAGGTCTGTGATCTCAACCCCATCCATGTTGATTCCACAGATGTTCTGACTGCACAAACACCTAAATGGAGCAGGTGCTGAGTATGCGGACTGGTACTGCAACCACCATGGGGCTTATGCCGACTGCCAAACACCATGTCCGATGGTTGCCAGTCTTTTAAGCCTGATCTTACCTAAAGGGAACCCATCAGGTCCCCCATGTCCTCCAACATTGATACCTGTATGCCCAAATTCCCTGCCTAAAAAGCCCTGTATAATGCTATTCACCGATTTTGAAGGTTTAAAAAAACAAACTTGTAAACCCCGCTAATTAGGCCTGTGACTAGTTGCATGGGCTTGGTTTCCCCAGACTAGTCGGCCCTCTCAGCGTTATCACTACCCTGTGGGGGTGGTAACATGATTTTCACAAGCCAATGTCACTGCCAGTCAATGGAAATCTTACAGATGCTCACAGCTCATTTTTGCCCCATCAGCGCACCTCAGAAGTAGGGTGGACGCTTCATTAGGTGCACTGCGCATGACCGGGAAGTTCAGAAGACTGTTCACGTAGACATCTTCTGAAATACCGGTCATGTGTAGCGCACCTTATGAGCTGGGAAGTATCCACCCCGCTTCTGAGCCCGCACAGACATGGCCAAAATGAGCCAACTCGTGGCAGGGGTATGATAACATGGAACGAGGGCCAACTAGTCTGGGGAAACATCGCCCCTGCAACTAGTCACAGCCCTAATTAGCATAGGGAAAGTGAGTTGTGTTTTTTGTTTGTTTTAATATTGATTAGTGAATAGTGTTATACAGGGCTGGTTACTGGTGTCATGCTTAAGAACGTTTTTTGTTCGAAACGTGTAGACCGGACGGGGTCTATGTTTTAACTTTACCCTTCAACATGACAGCACCACCGTGAGAGAGAGGTTCCGCCCATCCTGAACAGGAAACCCACTTGAAAATAAAAGGGACGGTACCTCTCCCCTGCTCCTGTTTTGGGTTTCCTGTTCAGGAGAGGAGACTTTGGAAATGGAGTTCCCCAGGTCTGAGGAGGAGAGCAGGCTTACTGGTGGGGCTGGGAGCTTCTGAGACCTGGCAGCACCTCCCCTGGGGTTTTGGGCCTAGCAGTGGAGGGGCGCAGGGCCTGGAGGTCGGATGTGATTTCGACCCTGTGCCGCTTGTGACTGCACGTCCGCACTGTTCCCTGTTCAGGGATCCCTGTCGGTCTGTGCGCACAGGTGAAGGTTGTCTGGTATCCTCAGGAGATAGTGTGTTCCTCAAACTACTGAGAGCTTCTGGGCCCTGCAAAAAGCCTTGGGAAAGCGGCTTCCCTTTTTATAGAGGGGTCTTCTTCTAATCTGGATAACTCACATATACCAGCCCCATTACATAGGGGACTGCGGTCTGTTTCCAACCGCATCTCCTGCATTGTGGCTGCCATCAGCGGTGACCTGGGTGCTCCTCCAAGTCGTTCTAGGTCCCAGCTGTGTGAGGAGATTGGCCCCCAAGCTTCACTTTCCCCCCTGTCACAGCGCATAGTGTTCAGTGCAGTGCGATGACCGGAGGAGATGCCGGATGCGTTGATCCTAGAGAGGAGGTCCGAGATGAGGGTAGCATCGGTGGTGGTGACTGGCAGCCCTGGATTAGTAGTATACCAGGCAAACTGCTCACCACCGCTCACAGAAGTGTTCAGAGCATGTTACACTACTACTCCCATGGTAGTGGATGGAGCGGTGTCACAATTTTACTCCACTACTCCTAAAGTGGACAGTGAGGATCACAAATTACTTGTTCTGATCATGAAATAAATGATGTGATACACAAGTATCAAATTCCATCATATGTGATACAAGCCGCATATCTAATCTCGTAGCCAACAGCACCAGCTCACAGAATGTGTGCAATTATGGGAGCAGTAGTGTAGTGTGTGACTCCACTTCTATGGGAGCAGTGGTGCAATGTGTACCCCCTCTCTAGATGAAGTGGGGATCACACATTAAACTTCTGCTCCCATTATATCAAGGACATAATCTGCAAGGACTTTGTATGTTCTCCCAGTGTTTGCATGGCTTTCCTCTGGATGCTCCGGTTTCCTCCGAGTGCTAGGGAATTTAGATTGTGAGCCCCAATGGGGACAGTGATCACATCTATGAGGCGCTGCAGAATATGATGGTTCTGTATAAGTGCATAATGAATCATGTGATGCACAATACTGAGCCCTGTATCAGTTTCCAGCATATGTGATACAGGCTGCGTATTGAGCCTCCGCACTAACAGAATCTGCTCTGTCAGCCGTCCTCTGACACGGTTCACATGGCGCTTATCATTTTGCTATAGAGTTTAGAATCGGTGTGGAGACACTTTGTTGGTTACTGCAAACACCCAGAAGGGGAGGATTGGAGACCGCAAACACTTGCGCAGGTCCAGCCCACATTTACTGTAGTCCTAATGTGAACTAGCACTACACTAGGTTTTCATGGCAAATTTCAGCAGCTGTTCCCCTAGTATTGAAAGATCAAAAAATATCACTTATTTTACAGAATTTACACCATTAAAAATAGTTGATCTAAAGTTTTTTTTGGGTTTTTTTTTTTTTGGCACCTTTTTATGTTAATGTGGGAAGTTTGAGAATCTACTTTAAAGCTGCAACTTTATTTCCCACTTCCAAGTTTAATAAGCCCTCCTCACTATCCAGGTGTATTGTTTTGGTTTTAATGTGTTGGACATGTAGCTACATTTTTATACTGCGACTGTTCCCAATAATTGTAACTCCTGCCTTCTAGCTGCTGGAGCCAGTTCTTCTCTTGGGCAAGGAGCGATTTGCTGGTGTTGACATCAGAGTCCGCGTGAAGGGTGGTGGACATGTTGCACAAGTCTATGGTAAGCATGGTGTAAAACTTTCCGAAATAGTGGATTCACAGTGCACACCTGCTAATATAAAGCCTTACTGTATGGGCTAATAAGTGTACTCTGTAGTGTGCATTCCACATGATGTATAAAGTTGAAGTGTAGATTTTGTTTTTGCAGTAATTAAACATTTTCTCTTTTACAGCCATCCGTCAAGCGATTTCTAAGTCACTGGTAGCTTATTATCAAAAATGTAAGTTTTCATTTACCATGGTACATTTTAAATACACCATTGCCACTATTGAGTTCAATGCTAGCACTTTAAACTGTATATATTAAGTATCTGTATAGGTGTTTTCATATGGTGCTTTGTGAATGTGTATGAAAATGTGCTTTAGGCTATGTGCGCACGTGTGCGTATTTACATGCAGTTACGCTGCGATCTGCACCGCAGCGTAACTGCATGCGTCCTGCGTCCCCAGCACAATCTCTGAAGATTATGCAGGAGCCGTGCGCACGTGGCGTATTAGAGCACGTTCTAAGAAGTGACATGTCACTTATTCCATGCGCTCTGCATGCATCCCCCGCTCTGTCTATGGGAGGAGCTGCAGGCAGAGCGCATGAAATCTGCTTTTTTTTTTTTCTTCTTCATTACGGACTTTCTGCAGCGATTTGAAGCGCACGTGTGCTGTTCAAATCGCTGCAGAAATTTCTGCAGGGACAGTACGCAACGTGCGCACATAGCCTTAGATGAAAGCAAATCTGGATCACATCATGAAAGCTGTTTTAGTGCTCTATTCTGTCCTTTACATGAGAGGGGTTGTAGAATACCCGGACAGATGCTCTTTAGATACGCCTGTCTAAACCCATTAACCCTCGGGGGTTTTACACCCCTTTTTCCAAGAGCCATAACTTTTTTTTTTTTTTTTTCATCAATCTTGCCATATGAGGGCTTGTTTTTTGTTTTAGTTTTTTTGCGAGACAAGTTGTACTTTCGAATGAAACAATTAGTTTTACCATATAGTGTACTAGAAAATGGGGGAAAAAAATTCCAAGTGTGGTGAAACTGCAGAAAAAAGTGCAATTGTTGTTGCCTTTTATTCCGTGTTCTTTATATGGTAAACCTGATGTATCTGTGTGATGCCTCAGGCCTGTATGAGTTCATAGATGCCGAACATGTTTACTTTTATCTAAGGGGTTAAAAAAAAATCACAATGTGCCATTTTCTGAGACCTCTTGCGTTCTCCTTTTTTGGGATCTGGGGCTCAGTGATGACTTATTTTTTGCGTCTCGAGCTGACGTTTTTTTAATGATACAATTCATGTGCAGATGCTACGAGTTCATCGCCTGTTATTGCTTTTTAAAAAAATTTGTGCAGCAATCGAACACGTAATTTTGGCGTTTGACATTGTTTTCTCGCTGCGCCGTGTACCGATCAGATGAATTGATTTTATATTTTGATCTGGCATTTCTGAACACTGAATTCCAAATATAGCTACCGTATTTTTCGGACCATAAGACGCACTTTTTTTTCCCCCAAATGTTGGGGGAAAGTGGGGGTTGCGTCTTATGGTCTGAATACAGGGCTGCGGGGAATGAGGGTGGAGCGGGTCATCTGGGGCACGAGCAGGCTGTAGCAGCCTGCTGTGACCATGTGGACCCGCTCATTTAATATGCACGCCCATCCTCCCGCCCATCATCCTCAGCGCTGAAGCCAGTGCTGACAGGTGGGCGGGATCATGGGCGAGGGATAAACAGCTGGCCCGCATGATCACCCCTGGCAACTGCAGCCTGGAGTGATCATGTGCGGCTGTATTCACTGCCCCCCCCCCCCCCCCGCGCATCATCATAATCAGCGCGGGGTGCAGTGAATCAGTACATATTACTCACCGTTCCCCCTGCAGCACCGCGATCTCCTCATGTCTCCTCCGGTCAGCTGACTTGCGTGGAGACTAGCGCCGCGCACAGCGATGATGTCGTCGCTATGCGCACGTGTCCACACGCAGCCGCCGGCACAGACAGGAGGAGATCGCGATGCTGCAGGGGGGACGGCTCCACTCAGCGGCGCTGCCGCTGACATAGACGGTAAGAGGAGCGATGCTGCAGGGAGTGAGGTGAGGTAAGGTGAGTATGAACGTTTATTTATTTATTTATTTATTTTTATGTGCCACAGTATGCGGCCATACACCAGGATGATGGGAGTATGTGAGCAGGCTGGGGAGTATGTGAGCAGGACATTACCCCATAAGTGTCAGCAGCAGATCCTCGCCCCATAACAGTGTGTCATGACCACATTTTTTGCTTAAAATTTTATTTTCCCATTTTCCTCCTCTAAAATCAGGGTGCGTCTTATAGTCCAAAAAATACGGTATATATCTAGATCTTAAAAAAAGATGATTTTTAACGGTTTCATTTACAGTTGGTCGAATGGATGGATGATTTGAACTTTTTAGGGTTTTTTTTATTTTTTAAAGGTGTAGGTTTTTTTTAAATGTATTGTACTAGTCCTAGTGGACTCTGGGTCAGCAGTTTGATCACGTGTTCATTTCTGTTGATCAGAGCTGCACAGCTCCTACAAGTAGACATGCAGGGTTCCTGTGAGAGCCGCTATGTCATGAGTCATCACATGATCCATTGCTCCCATGGCAATCGTCAGCTCCCCATGATCGCGTCCGATGGTGACAGGGAACGGCGTGACCTCCACTGCGGCCATTTAAATTGTGCGGTCAAAATGTGACAGCGCAATCTAAAAGGTTAACAGGTGCGAGTGGATTGCAGATCCACTAATGCCTGTTAGCTGCAAATGTCTGTTCAGATCAGCAGACGTGTGCAGAGATCACCTCCGGCGATCCGCAGCAGCCGGCGGTGATTACTCGTCCATGACCAAGGACTTAGTGTTACGTACTTGTTCGTAAAGGGGTTAACTATGCCACCAAGGTATGGTCTCCAAATCCTGGCTTAGCAATATTTTCTTAAGATAAGTTATGCAGTGGCTGACATGCTACATTGTGAGAAACATACAATATATGCATCTGGTATCAACTTTTTTTTTTCTTTTTCAATTTAGTTGTTGATGAAGCTTCCAAGAAGGAAATCAAGGATATTCTCATCCAGTATGACAGGACTCTTCTAGTTGCAGACCCTCGTCGTTGCGAGTCCAAGAAGTTTGGTGGACCTGGAGCCCGTGCTCGTTACCAGAAGTCTTACCGTTAATTGCAATGTACCCCCTCTTTCAATAAACAGTTTGAAAAAGACAGTTTTATCTTTTAAACTCTAGAACTAAAATGTGCTGTAGAACACACTGGTGATCCATAACTGTGTGGTATTTTCTACATTACTGCTCTAGAAATGGGTGGACAGTGACTGAATCTTCCGGATTTGGGCTCTGCATTCCACTATTTTTGATTTTAAAATGCAATAACTGAATTGCAACTGAAATGTAGACATTGTAGGTTTAATTAAACGGGCTGAACAAAACAAAAATATCCTGTGAGACATGTAGGAATTACTACCAGTTTTCTACAAAGCCTCATTCACTGATTTAGCATTCGTGCTGCCTTTTTGGTTTTACATTTTTTTTTTTTTTTTGTCTCCTCCTTTGCGTTCCCTTATTGCACATCACTGATTAGCATCTGGTTGTTGGTTTCCAAAAAGCAGAATTATTTCATGTTGCTTTATAAGTAAGAATCAAATAGACTAGCTTAGGGACAGTAAAAATACTGTAGTAATCATCTACTAGAGTGTTTTGTTTTCTTTCCCTACTAAAGTCTGATACTAACCATATAGCGGGTGCTCAATAAATTTATTTTTTTTTTATTTTTCTTTTACGGATATCTGTTTAGTTTTTTTTTTCTATTTTACCAAATGATTTTATTTTTGTAAATCCTTTTCTAGTCAGTCCTATGCTAATGACTGGCTGAACCTTTAAATCAGTGTGGGGGCAAAGGTGGAACTTGCTCCCTGTGCTTATGACACCCATTTTAAGTTCCTGCTGACTGTGTCCCCTTGATTTCTCAAAGATTGCACCCACTTCTTGTCTCCTCTACTAAGCCCTAGCTGCGTTCGCTCAGATTCCAAGATGGTATTAGCTCTTTTGAGGTCTACGCCACTCTACTAAGCGCTAGCTGTGTCAACATAAAATCTAGCCAGTATGTGGCACCAGTACAGGGAATGGGTGACATCTTGGATTTTGAGTTTTAGCGCACACCCCCACACTGATTTTTAAAAAGAATCTCACAGGCAGTGCACAGTGTGGTAATTCCCCCACCCCCCCCCAAACCATGACACCTCCTTCACCAGCTTTCACTGACTTAACACACTTTGGGTTCAGTCTTTTCCCCACATTGTCGATTAGTATACTGTTTCTCACCAGACCCAAATAAATTAACACTTGCTTTCATCACTAAAATGAACTGTGGATCAGTTCTTTGTTCACACACATGCTCCTCACCAAAGGTGAGTCTAGCCTTTTTGATTCTTTTTGCTAATGAGAGGTTTGGGCACTGCAGAGTGGGCTTTCAGTCCAAATGCTCCTAAAAGCCGTGACACTGTATGACTAGACAGATTCTTCCCCTGTTCAGTGCTGACCATTCCAGCTGTAGTGATGAAATGATTACCCATGAAGATTCTCTGAATTATCCTGTCTTCTCTTGCATTTGTCTTTTGAGGGTGACCAGCCTTCTTGGGCTACTTGAAAGTTTTTCTTGAAATCACAGACTTGGAACGACCAAGTTCTCTTGCTATGGCTGATAGGGTCACACCTTTACCCTTCCTCTGGACATCCTGCTGCCAGTGGGTTTCAGTCACTTTGAAACATCACACTATTTTTGCAAAGTCAGTGCAAACTGTAAAGTTAGGCTGACAGTTAATTAGGGTTTGTCAGACAATTAAGAAAATTAGCAGCAGGTGCCAGATTAAAGCCAATAGCTTGCAGGTATTTGAAATTGTTCTCTAATTTTGATCAGTGTTCATTTATCTCATACTTAAAATGTATACCGTATTTTTCGGACTAAGACGCACCTGACCATAAGACGCACCCTGGTTTTAGAGGAGGAAAATAGGAAAATAAAATTTCTTCAGCGCTCTATTGGGAGACCCAGACGATTGGGGTATAGCTACTGCCCTCTGGAGGCCACACAAAGCACTACATTAAAAGTGCAAGGCCCCTCCCCCTCTGGCTATACCCCCCCGTGGTATCACGGGTTCTCCAGTTTTAGCTTTGTGTGCGAAGGAGGTCAGACATTCCATGCATAGCTCCACAGATTTTAGTCAGCAGTAGCTGCTGACTGTTTCGGATGGAAGAAAAGAGGACACATATAGTGTCCCCAGCATGCTCCCTTCTCACCCCTGGATGGTGTTGTAAGGTTGAGGTACCTATTGCTGGTACAGGGCTGGAGCCTGACATGCTGTTTTCCTTCCACATCCCCTGGTAGGGCTCTGTGGAAGTGGGATCCTGCCGGCCTCTCAGCTCTGATGCCGGGCTCCATCCACAGACCCATTAGAACCTGATGGAGACGGAGCAGGAGTACGATCAGGGACAGGCCCTGCATCATACAGGTACTCTGTGTCCCCGGCAGGCACAGACACACTCCGGGCTGGCTGGGTGTTGTAGTGCGCCGGGGACCGCAACGTGGAGTTGGTGTCCCTACAGATTACTGGGGGATTGTTTGTGTTTGGGAACGCAGCGCCGACCCCCTCTGGACCGGGCGGCGCTGCTGTGACTTGTGGTGCGCCGGGGATCCGCCGTCCGCGCTTTTACGGCGGCGGCGGTTATAAATTTAGTCCCCGGCTTTTTGGGCCTAGGACGCCGGCAGCTCCGTTTCGTTCCCGCCCCCACCCTGTCATTCAGGGTAGGGGAGAGACGCTGTTCGCTAGCAGCGACGAGGGCTGGAGCCTGTTTTACATGCTCCAGCCCTCTCACTTGGCACAGAGGGAAGCAGGCTTCCCGCTCTTGGCCAGGAACGCCCAGGGCCCGCCCCCCTTCCTCTCTCGAGACGCCGGCAGCCATTACATGCATGCCTGGCTGGAGGAAGGACGCAAGGCTCTGGGAGACCTGGACTAGGGGCTATCTGGCGACCACACACCCGCTTTTTAAGCGGGCGGTAAGCGATTTTTCTGTGCTGGTCCCTCTAGTGCCTCACTGTGTATCAGTGTACTGGGTACAGATATATAGATATTGTATTTCTTGCACTGTGAGGTGCGCTTCTGGCTGCATATCCCAGATCGCTCTGTGGAAGCAGCAACATGTCATCCTCAAAACGCAAGGCGGCCAAGGCAAAAAGGGCTGTGTATACTGCGTGTGCTGCATGTGGGGCTAATCTACCAGCAGGCTCCGATGACCCCCATTGTGTGCAATGCTCCGACCCGGTGCTGCTTCGCCAGCCGGAGTCGGGAGAGGTAGCGACCCAGGCTGAGACGCTTGTAAGTTCTGCCCCGGTGACAGGGACGGACTTTGCAGTTTTTGCAGATAACATGTCTGTATCTATGGCAAAAATCCTTGAAACCTTGCAATCTATGCATGGGGCTCAGTCCCTGGGCACGGCGAGGCCTCCGTCCTCAGGTCCCCCTTACTTGGAATGTATCCAGCCCACAGGGGGGTCCCCGGCTTCACAGGCCGAGGATTATGACTCAGATGATGGCCCCAGCCACCCTAAGCGAGCTCGCTGGGAAAGACCCTCGACGTCTTCACACTGCTCAGGGTCTCAGCGCAATCAGTCTCCCTGTGATGTGTCTGATGAGAGTGATCAGGAATCCACTCCTGGAACCCCTCTCAACCTGGATACCCCGGATGGGGATGCCATGGTTAACGACCTTATCTCAGCCATCAATAGGCTGTTGGATATTTCTCCCCCAGCCCCTTCAGCAGAAGAGGCGGCTGCGGAGCAGGAAAAGTTTCGTTTCCTTTATCCCAAGCGTAAACTGAGTGCTTTGTTAGATCACTCTGACTTCAGAGAATCAATCCAGAAGCACGACGCTCACCCAGAAAGGCGTTTCTCTAAACGATCTAAAGATACGCGTTTCCCTTTCCCCCCTGAGGTGGTCAAGCGCTGGACACAGTGTCCAAAGGTAGACCCCCCGATTTCCAAACTTGCAGCTAGATCCATAGTTGCAGTGGAGGATGGCGCTTCACTTAAAGATGCCAATGACAGACAGATGGACCTTTGGTTAAAATCTGTCTATGAAGCTATCGGCGCGTCGTTTGCTCCGGCATTCGCAGCCGTATGGGCACTCCAGGCTATTTCAGCTGGCTTAGCAAAAGTGGATGCTATCATGCATCCAGCAGTGCCGCAAGTGGCGCACCTTACCACGCAGATGTCGGCGTTTGCGTCTTACGCTATCAATGCGGTCCTAGAATCTACCAGTCGCACCTCAATGGCGTCCGCCAATTCGGTAGTTTTGCGCAGAGCCTTGTGGTTGAAGGACTGGAAAGCAGATGCTGGTTCCAAAAAATGTTTAACCAGTTTGCCTTTGTCTAGAGATAGACTGTTTGGCGAGCCATTGGCTGACATCATTAAGCAGTCCAAGGGTAAAGACTCCTCTTTACCACAACCCAGAACATCCAAACCTCAGCAGAAAAAGTGGCAGCAGAGGTTTCAGTCCTTTCGAGGTTCGGGCAAGACACCATTTACCTCGTCCAAAGGGACTCAGAGGACGCAAAGAAACTCAGATTCGTGGCGGACTCACACACGCCCCAAGAAAGCAAATGGAGGTACCGCTTCCAAAGCGGCTACCTCATGACTTCCAGCCCCCCCCCTCCGCATCGCCGGTCGGGGGCAGGCTCTCCCGCTTTTCCGGCATTTGGATGTCACAGGTCAAAGACCGGTGGGTGACGGACATTTTGTCTCGCGGGTACAGAATCGAGTTCAATTCTCGTCCTCCAGCTCGGTTCTTCAGAACCTCCCCACGTCCAGACCGAGCAGATGCTCTGCTGCAGGCGGTGGATTCCCTAAAAGCGGAAGGAGTGGTTATCCCAGTCCCTCCTCAGGAACAAGGGCAAGGGTTTTACTCCAATCTCTTTGTGGTTCCAAAAAAGGACGGCTCGTTCCGTCCTGTTCTGGACCTAAAACGGCTCAACAAACATGTGCACGCCAGGAGGTTCCGGATGGAAACCCTCCGCTCTGTCATTGCCTCAATGTCCAGAGGAGACTTCCTTGCCTCAATAGACATCAAAGATGCTTATCTCCACGTGCCAATTGCTACAGAACATCAACGTTTTCTACGTTTTGTGATAGGAGACGACCATTTTCAGTTCGTAGCTCTTCCATTTGGTCTGGCGACAGCCCCACGGGTCTTCACCAAGGTCATGGCGGCGGTGGTAGCAGTCTTGCACTCTCAGGGACACTCGGTGATCCCTTACCTAGACGACTTATTGGTCAAAGCTCCCTCTCAGGAGGCATGTCAGCACAGCCTGAATGCTACGCTGGAGACTCTACAGTCTTTCGGATGGATCATCAACTTTCCAAAGTCGATCCTATCACCGACTCAGTCACTAACGTATCTTGGCATGGAGTTTCATACTCTAGCAGCGATAGTGAAGCTTCCGCTGGACAAGCAGCGGTCACTACAGACAGGGGTGCAATCTCTTCTGCAGGGCCAGTTGCATCCCTTGCGGCGCCTCATGCATTTCCTAGGGAAGATGGTGGCAGCCATGGAAGCAGTTCCCTTTGCGCAGTTTCATCTGCGTCCACTTCAATGGGACATTCTCCGCCAATGGGACGGGAAGTCAACGTCCCTGGACAGGAAAGTCTCGCTTTCCCAGACGGCCAAAGACTCTCTACAATGGTGGCTCCTTCCCACCTCATTGTCTCAGGGAAGATCCTTCCTGCCCCCATCCTGGGCAGTAGTCACGACAGATGCGAGTCTGTCAGGGTGGGGAGCAGTATTTCTCCACCACAGGGCTCAGGGGACGTGGACTCCGCAGGAGTCCACCCTTCAGATCAATGTTCTGGAGATCAGAGCAGTGTATCTTGCTCTACTGGCCTTCCAACAGTGGCTGGAAGGAAAGCAGATCCGAATCCAATCGGACAACTCCACAGCGGTGGCATACATCAACCACCAAGGAGGGACGCGCAGTCGGCAAGCCTTCCAAGAAGTCCGGCGCATTCTAATGTGGGTGGAGGACAGAGCATCCACCATATCCGCGGTTCACATCCCAGGCGTAGAAAACTGGGAAGCAGACTTCCTCAGTCGCCAGGGCATGGACGCAGGGGAATGGTCCCTTCACCCGGACGTGTTTCAGGAAATCTGTCGCCGCTGGGGAGTGCCGGACGTCGACCTAATGGCATCCCGGCACAACAACAAGGTCCCGGCATTCATGGCGAGGTCGCGCGATCAAAGAGCTCTGGCGGCAGACGCCTTGGTTCAAGATTGGTCGCAGTTTCAGCTCCCATACGTGTTTCCGCCTCTGGCGCTCTTGCCCAGAGTGCTACGCAAGATCAGATCCGAGTGCAGCCGCGTCATACTCGTCGCTCCAGACTGGCCGAGGAGGTCGTGGTATCCGGATCTGTGGCATCTCACGATCGGTCGACCGTGGTCACTGCCAGACCGACCAGACTTACTGTCCCAAGGGCCGTTTTTCCATCAGAATTCTGCGGCCCTGAACCTGACTGTGTGGCCATTGAGTCCTGGATCCTAGCATCTGCTGGATTATCTCAGGGAGTCGTTGCCACAATGAGACAAGCTAGAAAGTCGAATTCGGCTAAGATCTACCACAGAACGTGGAAGATTTTCTTGTCCTGGTGCTCTGCTCAGGGAGTGTCTCCCTGGCCATTTGCATTGCCCAAGTTTCTTTCCTTCCTGCAATCGGGGTTAGAAAAGGGCTTGTCGCTCAGCTCCCTTAAAGGGCAAGTTTCGGCACTATCCGTGTTTTTTCAGAAGCGTCTAGCACGTCTTCCTAAGGTGCGCACGTTCCTGCAGGGGGTCTGTCATATTGTGCCCCCGTACAAGCGACCGTTAGATCCATGGGATCTGAACAGGGTACTAGTTGCTCTCCAGAAGCCGCCCTTCGAGCCTCTGAAGGAAGTTTCCTTTTCTCGGCTGTCGCAGAAAGTGGCGTTTCTTGTTGCGATCACATCGCTTCGGCGAGTGTCTGAGCTGGCAGCTCTGTCATCTAAGGCTCCCTTCCTGGTGTTCCACCAGGACAAGGTTGTGCTGCGCCCCATTCCGGAGTTTCTTCCTAAGGTCGTATCCTCTTTTCATCTTAATCAGGATATTTCCTTGCCTTCTTTTTGCCCTCATCCGGTTCACCGGTATGAAAAGGCCTTACGTTTGCTAGATCTGGTGAGAGCACTCAGAATCTACATTTCCCGCACGGCGCCCATACGCCATGCCGATGCACTTTTCGTCCTTGTCGCTGGTCCGCGCAAGGGGTTGCAGGCTTCTAAAGCCACCCTGGCTCGATGGATCAAAGAACCAATTCTAGAGGCCTACCGTTCTGCGGGGCTTCCGGTTCCTTCAGGGCTAAAAGCCCACTCCACCAGAGCCGTGGGTGCGTCCTGGGCATTACGTCACCAGGCTTCGGCTCAACAGGTGTGCCAGGCGGCTACCTGGTCCAGTCTGCACACTTTCACCAAGCATTATCAGGTGCATACCTATGCTTCGGCGGATGCCAGCTTAGGTAGAAGAGTCCTGCAGGCGGCAGTGACACCCCCGTAGGGGAGGGCTGTTTTGCAGCTCTAACATGAGGTATTTATTTACCCACCCAGGGACAGCTTTTGGACGTCCCAATCGTCTGGGTCTCCCAATAGAGCGCTGAAGAAGAAGGGAATTTTGTTACTTACCGTAAATTCCTTTTCTTCTAGCTCTTATTGGGAGACCCAGCACCCGCCCTGTTGTCCTTCGGGATGTTTTTTTGTTGTTTGCGGGTACACATGTTGTTCATGTTGAACGGTTTTTCAGTTCTCCGATGTTATTCGGAGTTAATTTGTTTAAACCAGTTATTGGCTTCCTCCTTCTTGCTTTGGCACTAAAACTGGAGAACCCGTGATACCACGGGGGGGTATAGCCAGAGGGGGAGGGGCCTTGCACTTTTAATGTAGTGCTTTGTGTGGCCTCCAGAGGGCAGTAGCTATACCCCAATCGTCTGGGTCTCCCAATAAGAGCTAGAAGAAAAGGAATTTACGGTAAGTAACAAAATTCCCTTCTTTAACCAAAAAATATGGTCATGACACACTGTTATGGGGTGAGGATCTGCTGCTGACACTGTTATGGGGGTAATGTCCCCAAATTCTCTACTAAGGTATCCCATTCTGATAAGGTTCCTCCTGCCTTGTATATGATCCTGCTCATATACCCCCCCATCCTGCTAATAATATACCTTCCATCCATCCTGCTCATATACCTTCCATCCATCCTGCTCGTGATATACCTTCCATCCATCCTGCTCGTGATATACCTTCCATCCATCCTGCTCGTGATATACCCCCATCCATCCTGCTCGTGATATGCCCCCATCCATCCTGCTCGTGATATGCCCCCATCCATCCTGCTCGTGATATGCCCCCATCCATCCTGCTCGTGATATGCCCCCATCCATCCTGCTCGTGATATGCCCCCATCCATCCTGCTCGTGATATGCCCCCATCCATCCTGCTCATGAAATGCCCCCATCCATCCTGCTCATGAAATGCCCCCATCCATCCTGCTCATGATATGCCCCCATCCATCCTGCTCATGATATGCCCCCATCCATCCTGCTCATGATATGCCCCCATCCATCCTGCTCATGATATGCCCCCATCCATCCTGCTCATGATATGCCCCCATCCATCCTGCTCATGATATGCCCCCATCCATCCTGCTCATGATATGCCCCCATCCATCCTGCTCATGATATGCCCCCATCCATCCTGCTCATGATATGCCCCCATCCATCCTGCTCATGATATGCCCCCATCCATCCTGCTCATGAAATGCCCCCATCCTGGTAAATGGCGTGTATCCTGTGGCACAGGAAAAAAAAAATAAACGTTTATACTTACCCTTCCTCACTCCCTGAAGCACCGATCTCTGTCTCAGCTGCAGCGCCGCTGTGTGGAGCAGTCACCGTGTGTGGAGCCGTCACCGTGTGTGGAGCCGCCCCCCTGCAGCATCGCGTCTTCCTGTCTGTGCCGGCGGTCAGCTGATCTGGACACTAGCGGCGCGCACCGCGATAACGTCATCGCTGTGCGCGCCGCTAGTATCCACCAGCTAGTGTCCAGATCAGCTGACCGCCGGCACAGACAGGAAGACGCGATGCTGCAGGGGGGCGGCTCCACACACGGTGACGGGTGAGTACACTGATTCACTGCACCCCGCGCTGATAATGATGCACAGGGGGCAGTGAATACAGCCGCACATGATCACTCCAGGCTGTAGTTGCCAGGGGTGATCACGGCCGGCTGCTAATTATGCACACCCCCCCCCCTTCCCGCCCATCACCCCGCCAACCTGTCAGTGCCGGTTTCGCTGAGAGATGATGGGCGGGAGGATGGGCGTGCATATGTAATGAGCGGGCCCACGTGGTCACGGCAGGCTGCTACACCCCGGCACCCTCATTCCCCGCACCCGCAACCTTATAGTCAGACCATAAGACGCATCCCCCACTTTCCCCCAACATTTGGGGGGAAAAAAGTGCGTCTTATGGTCCGAAAAATACGGTATGTGCTTTACAATAAATTCACTTTCTGAAATAAGCTTAAAATACTGCCAGTTTACTCCTGTTGGGAAATAATCACATAGGACGACACAATGAATTAAATAAATATTTAGGAAATTGTTAAAAATGAAAAAAATACCCTGGAGACAGGGAAAGATAGACAACGCAGTGCCAATCTGTAGTGTTTTTTTATTTTATTTAATACAGTGTCCACCCATATCCTGTGTACCGCCATTAACTTGAGAACAGCGGGAACTATAGGCATAGAAGTGGTGTCTAGGTATAGTAAAGTAGCCATGCACTATGCAATGAAACCACCTATAGCGCCACCTGGTGGAAAACAACTGAGCTTTTTTTATTTAAAAAAAAAAAAAAACGGACCGAAAGAGAAAAAAATGAATTACAAAGTTGCAGGGCATCATCAATTCAATATGAATTGACACCTTGCATACAGAAATGCTATGATATGAAACCCATGACCACCCCCCCCCCCACCCCCAAAACAGTGAATGCAGGTCAAAGTGGCCACCATCAGCTGCAATGCACATCTGGACAGCATACTGTACCTTGCTGCACGTCCAATATGGTAGGTGACACGTTTGCACAAGCATCTGTAATACGTCGTTGTAGGTCCTGCAATGTTGGTGGAGGGGTCGCATACACCTGCTGTTTGATGTGACCTCACAGAAAGAAGTCCAATGGGGTCAAATCAGGTGAGCGTAGAGGCCACTCCACACAGCCACCATACCCAATGACTTGTAGGAAGGTCTCCATGAGGTATCGCTTCACGTCCGCAGCCTTGTGAGTTTTACACGTTCTAATCATAGCATTTCTGTATGCATGGTGTCGATTCGTATTGAATTGATGATGCCCTACAACTTTATAATTCACTTTTATTTTTTCCCTCTCATTACGTTTTCAAAATTAAAATGCTAACTCCATTGTTTTCCACCAGGTGGCGCTATAGGTGGTTTCATTGCGTAGCGCATGGCTACTTTTATTATACCTAGACACCACTTCTATGCCTATAGCTGCCGCCATATTGAAATAATGGAACTCTCTCACCTGTTTCAGAGGTTAGAAAGCCTGGAAGAATCCAAGAGGAGTTGATCCACTTTCCAATAGGATTATAGTGCAGTATGCAGCTATCACACTGGATACTATAGAGGAGCCCGCCAGCAGGTCCACTTAGTGAATGAAGTTCCAAAGGCAATTACCAGTCTTGCGGCGCTCCTGCTACCAATGGGTGAATATATTAGATGATTTTCGGTCATATGACTAGACTAAGGCTACCTTAATTGTATAGACAACCATGTTGGCTATCTCATACATAAATTTGACTTCCAACTATTTAGCATATGATTATGTTATGCTGGATTTTGTCAGAGTTAAAAGGTTGATTCCCAAGTAAGTCACCAATTCGAATTGAGGAGCGGCCATGAAGATGATTTCCTATGAACAGAAGAACAGCATTATCCAGCTCATCAATAGCAACCGCTCAGCCAAGAAAGAGGATATAACAATTTGGTAAAATAAGTCATACGACAGTAAAAACAATTACTGAGCACTTGCAACTAAATTACACTACCCGTAATTCTATGCAGTAGAAAAAAAATCTGTTGTATAATTACAATAATTTTCCACTATAATTCCTAAATGGACGGTAGTAGTGAAAAAAGTTACTGAGCGCGGTCCGCTATCTGACGCAAATTCTGATTCTATATACAAATAGAAATTCTGTAGCATAATTACTACAATAATTTTCCACTAAAATTTTAAATAGAAAAAAAAGAAGTGCCCCCAACTGTGTGCATCACTGTACACCTCTTATCTACTTTAGGACACAAGCACTGAGGGGGAA
The DNA here is from genome assembly GCF_048569485.1 of Anomaloglossus baeobatrachus. NCBI lineage: Eukaryota > Metazoa > Chordata > Amphibia > Anura > Aromobatidae > Anomaloglossus > Anomaloglossus baeobatrachus. The sequence goes on from NC_134356.1 coordinate 241,983,766, forward strand.
AAAAATATACAGGAAAAAAAGTCCTAAAACAAAAGTCAGCACCGACGCTGGTCAGTGATGTTCTTCACTGATCAGTACTCCATGGCTACAGGATGCATGCATGTAGGTGGTTCAAGGGCGGTTGAAAATGGGCAGGAAAAAAGATTCATAAGCCAAAAAAGAGCACTGATGTTGATAATCGGTGATGTGCGTCGCTGATTGGCGCTCAGTGGCTGCAGGACACACACACGGAGGTAGAGCTTAGGAGGAAAAAAAAAATGTACAGAAAAAAAACCCCAAAAGTAAGCACGGATTACTGATAATTGCACAGACGAGATGCAAAGAGGGTGGTGGCAATGGGAAGGAACAAAAAAAGGCTGCCAAAAGTGAGCACAGATGCTGATCAGAGATGTGCGCCACTGATCAGCGCTCAGCAGCTGCAGGACGTATGCACAGAAGGTAGTTCAAGATGGGGGAAGGGAATGGGAAGGAAAAAAAAGTCCCGAGCCAAAAGTGAGCATGGATGCCGATCAGTGATGTGCATTACTGATCAGCGCTCAGCAGTTCCAGGACGCACACACTGAGGTGGTGCAAAAGCAAAAAGAATGCCAAAAGTGAAGCCACCAAGTACTGATCAGTGCATGAGGCACAAGGGGGATTGGGGCAGGGGTTAGGGAGAGTGGGGAAGGGGGGAGACGGATTGGAGTGGATTAGAAAAAAACAGGAGACAGGAACAGATCAGGAATGTCTTCAGTCTTCTGTTCTTCGTGTCCTCATTCGGCAGCAGCAGAAGAAGTTGTGGAAGTCTAAAAGTGTCAAGAAAAAGATGTGCATGCTCAGCACTATAACATCTGAATTGACTCACTGCTCTTCAGTCAGTCTGTCCTGGAATGGAGGTGACAGGTAGTGTTCAGCTGATGATCCCAGGTAGAGGTGAAATTAGTAATCTTCAGAAACAATGAATATTCGCTGCACTCACGTCTTAGCAGAGGAGGATATTGCAATAATCGAGGCAGCCGATGATGAGGGCATGCACTAGTATGTTACTACTGTAGATTGAGGATTGATGAAAGGACGGATCCTGGAAATATATTTGAGTTGATGCAGGAGGTGGCAAGAGCTTGGATGTGTGGTTTGAAGGACAAGGCAGAGACGGGTTGTCCCAGACCAAAGGTATATAGATGGAGAAAAGTAGGGGTCCTAAGACAAAGCCTTGAAGGACTCCAACAGAGATAGAATCGAATGAGGAGGTACTGTGGGAGTGGGAGACGCTAAATGTGCAATTAGAGAGGTATGAGGAAATCCAGGAGAGGGCATGGTCTGTGATACCGAGGGAAGAAAGGATCTGTATTAGGAAGGAGAGGTTGATTGTGTTGCAGGCAGACGACAGGTCTAGAAGGAGGAGAACAGAGAAATGTCTGTTAGCTTTGGCGGTAAGTCATTAATAATTTTGGTTAGGGTGCAGTGATATGGCCCGAGAGCTGGATGTAGAGGTCAGGTTGAGGGATGGTTTCTTTAGGATGTGTAATTGTGGCATGGTTGAAAGCAGAAGGGAAGGTACCAGAAGTTAATAATTGAAGAGATAGGTTAGGGCTGTGATAAGCCTAGTGGTGAGGTTGGGTAGGACATGTAATGGGGTAAAGTGCACAAGTGGTAAGATGCGGTTTGGAGAGGAGATGAGTAAGCTCTCCTTCAGTAATGGTGAGGAACAGCAATGGTAAACAGCCAGACTCCTTCCTCAGGACAAATCATATAAATGTATGATTTGTCCTGAGGAAAATCATATATACGAGGGGCTGCTGATAAGTCTTTGGCTTTGTGATCTTTTTTGTTTCTATGGTAACGAATGTTACATCACATGAAAGCCTTATGTGTCTAATATACTGTATGTTTTCAAAATTTTGTGTTTGCTGCTTATGGCAGCAGTGTTCTACGCACATGGGAAAACAAAATGGCAGAGTCTAATGAGATATTCACAGCAACTGAGAGCAGTAGAGTGATAAAATTCTTGTTTCTGCAAGGAAAGTCCATGAAGGATATTCATGGTGATTTGTCGCAGAGATTGGGGGATCAATATTCCACAGTTAAGAACTGGGTTGCCAAATTTAAAACAGGCCACTTCAGCACCAATGATGAGGAACGTCCTGGACGACCGAGAGTGGTGGTTGTTCCGGAGATTGTCGATGCTGTGTACAACCTCATACTGGAGAATCAACGAATTTAAGCTAAAACAATAGCAGAGATCATGGGGATTTCCCGTGAACGTGTTTGTGTAATTATCCATTAACATTTGGACATGAGAAACTATCTGCAAAGTGTGTCCCCAAATGTTTGACAACAGATCAGAGAAACATGTGAGTGAAAACTTCCCGGTCCATTGGTCAGCGTTTCCGGACTGATAAGAACTTCCTGGATCGACTGTTCAATATGGATGAGACCTGGATTTCATTGTGTGACCCTGAAAACAAGGAGCAGTTAAAAGAGTGACAACACAGTGGTTTTCTTCATCCAGAGAAGTTCAGGGTCCAAAAATCAGCCGCTAAGGTGATGGTGTCTGTGTTCTGGGATAAGGAGGGTGTGCTGCTAGTGGACTACCTTCAAAAGGATTCCACCATCAATGCAAGGTATTACATTGAACTTTTGTACCAATTGAAGGCAGCTCTGAAGGCCAAAAGGCGCGGCAAGCTGTCCAAAGGAATCTTGTTCTTGCAAGACAACACCTCCACTCACACTGCACAAGTGACCATGGCAAAACTGGCAGAGCTGGGCTTCCAACTGGTTGACCACCCACCCTATTCACCAGATCTAGCTTCCTCCAACAATCATCTGTTTCCAAACTTCAAGAAACAGCTCAAGTGTAGCACATTTCACACCATTTCTGATGCCATGGCTGCTACGGATGCCTGGTTTGAGGCAAAACCGAAATCTTTCTTTTTTCTAGGCTTGCAGAACTTGGAATACCAATGTAAGAAGTGTGATGACATCAGTGGAGAGTATGTGGAATAAATGCAAAGTTTCATCATCCTATTTCGTTTCTTTCTGGGTAAAGTCAAAGACTTATCAGCAGCCCCTTGTATAGATACAGTGGAACCTCGCTTAACAAGTAACCCAGTTAGCAAGTATTTCACCTAACGAGCAAGGCTTTCTGTAAATTTTTAACTCGGTTTACGAGAAAGCCTTGCTGTACGATCAAAATACTCACCGCACACACTTCCGGTTCCGTACATCCACCGCGCTCTGACCCGCTCTTGCAGTCCAAACAAACACACACAAGCACGCACAAACACACACAAACAAACACGCACACACACATATTATGCTCACCTTACCTTCTGTTCCCTCGCCGGCTTCCTGGAACTTGCATGTATCGGGTAACCAAGGTGACCGCTGCCGGACCTTCAGCTCCCAGCGCGCTGACGTCAAAGGCAGGAGCCGCTTGCCTCTGATTGGCCAGCACGCTGCCTTTGAGTAGCGGCTGACAGGGGAAGGTCCTACCTCCACAGGATGTGTATTCGGTAACCATTGCGATGAGGGATGAACTTCCTTTGTCAGGGGCTACTCAAAGGCAACGCGCTGGCCAATCAGAGGCAAGCGGCTCCTGCCTTTGACGTCAGCGCGCTGAGTGCGGTAGGTCCGGCATCGGTCGCCTTGGTTACCCGATACACGTCTTCTATGGGCGAACTGCAAGTTCCAGGAGACCGGCGAGGGAACGGAAGATAAGGTGAGCATAATCTGTGTTTGTGCATGTGTGTTTGTGTGTTTGTGCGTTTGTATGTGTTTGTACGTGTGTGGAATGGCACAATAGGGCACCAGGATGGGACATTTAACAAGTTGTGGAACAAATTGTCTGCATTGCAATGATTTCCTATGGTAAATCTTGCTTTGCTGAATGAGTAACTTGGTTAACAAGCACACTCCCAAAACGGATTGTTCTCGTTAACCAAGGTTCCACTGTATATGAATTGTCCTGAGGAAGGAGCCTAGATGGCTCAAAAATGTGTTGACAAGAAATCATAACATGTACATTGATTTTATCTGTACTGTTACTTCATCCTTACGGCAGCGTGGAGTTTTAAGCCCTTACTCTTCATCATTGTTTGTCTTCCACAAGGTGAGTCTATCCCAGACCTCCCTTTATTGTTATATCTGGATTAAACCCTTTTGCGCATTAATTTAATTCCAACACCTATTGTTAGTAATAGAGGGAAGGAAGATTAGTGGGGAAGGGCAGTTGCCACATAAACATTGTGGTGGTTGAGTAGTAAAGACTTAAGGCCCAGTCACACTAAACAACTTCCAGCGATCCCAACAACGATACAACCTGATAGGGATCGCTGGTAAGTTGCTAGGAGGTCACTGGTGAGATGTCACACTAAGCGACGCTCCAGCGATCCCACCAGCAACCTGACCTGGCAGGGATCGCTGGAGCGTCGCTACACGGGTTGCTGGTGAGCTGTCACACAGGCAAATCTCACCAGCAACCAGTGACCAGCCCCCAGCCAGCAGTGCCGCGTGGAAGCGATGCTGCGCTTGGTAACTAAGGTAAATATTGGGTAACCAACCCGATATTTACCTTGGTTACCAGCGCACACCGCTTAGCGCTGGCTCCCTGCACTCCTAGCCAGAGTACACATCGGGTTAATTACCCGATGTGTACTCCAGCTACGTGTGCAGAGAGCAGGGAGCTGGCACTGACAGCTTGAGAGCGGCGGACGCTGGTAACGAAGGTAAATATCGGGTAACCAAGGTAAGCACTTTACCGTGGTTACCAGCGTCCGCAGAAGCCGGTTCCTGCTGCCTGCACATTTAGTTGTTGCTGTCTCGCTGTCACACACAGCGATGTGCGCTTCACAGCAGGAGAGCAACAACTAAAAAATGGTCCAGGACATTCAGCAACAACCAACGACTTCACAGCAGGGGCCGGGTTGTTGCTGGATGTCACACACAGCAACATCGCTAGCAACATCGCTGCTACATCACAAAAGTTCCTTAGCAGCGATGTTGATTAGTGTGACGTGGCCTTTACAGTACCTGATTTCATCAATTTTTTTTTTTTAATTATACCGTAAAGTCTTCTGCTGCAATGAGGGAAGGCAGAGGTGCAGTGTAGGGCCGAAGAGGGAGGTAAACGTTTTGAATAACTCCTTGGAGTTGTGGGATAAAGAAGATACGAGTGCTGTGAAGTAGGGTTGTTTAGCAGAAGTGAGGGCTGACTTGAATGGGAAAGTTGCTTGTTTTAATTTAAGTCCTCATGTGAATGTGTTTTCTCTGCAACCCTGGATACTCACCAAAGCTTTTTAGTGAGGATGGTGTAGCAGGGTTGTGTATTGATTCGCCGTACTCTGCCATGAGTCAATAGCTGATGTTAGTGTAGCATTGTACAAAATTGTGGCACTATCTGTGTCATGGAGTGAAGATATGAACGACAGTGGTAGAATAGTGTCTTGGTGTGAGGTTTCTGTGGGGGTGTGCTAGCTGCTAGACTTGGGGGGCAGGTGAAGAGGACAGAGATGTGAATATAAGTAGATGAGGTTATATAGGGAGAAGAGGCTGGGAAAGATAAGCCCTAATGTATGTCCTTCTCTGTGGGTGGCTCTAGAGGACCACTGAGTGACACCAAACAATGAAGTGACAGGAGTTTAGCTGGCAACTGGCAGGTGTCATGGGGATGTTGAACTCACCCATGATGATGGTGGGAATGTGGGCTGATTGAAAGTGCAGAAGCCAGCTGGAGAATTGGTCAAAAAAGGCAGTGGTTGGAGCTGGGTATATGACCGCCACTTGGAGGTTGGAGGGTGAGTAGGTGTGGACATAATGCACTTCAAAAGAAGGGAGGATAAAAGAGGGTGGGAGGAGAATGGGGATAAAATTGCCGGTGTTAGAAAGGAGAAGACCCACCTCCACCATGTATATTGCCAGAGCGAGGAATGTGGGTGAAGTGAAGACCATGTAACACAGCGCAGCAGGAGAAGCCATAATGGAGGGTGTCAGCCATGTTTCGGTGAGGCCCTGGAAGAATATGTTGCGAGAGGTAAAGAGGTCATGAATGACATGAAGCTTATTTCAGATAAAATGGGTATTCCAAAACGATCCAGAAAGAGGGAGTGGGTGCAGTCAAGGGAATGGGTTTTATATTTCAGAAATTGCTGTAGTTTCTAGTAGGTGTGGAGTAAAATGAGGGAGAAATAATGGGAGATAGCTGTGGAGGTCCAGGATTGAGAGATATTTCACCATTTGTGAGAAGACCCAAAGAAAGAGCAAGCAAGTGGAAGAAGAAGAGTGCCTGAACTTATTTAGTTCTTCTGTAGGAGAGATGTGAGATTGAGGAGCAGATCTGCAGATGAGGTCAGGTGGATAGGTAAAGCTGGGTTCACACATAGCGACAGCGACAACGACGTCGCTGTTACATCACCGTTTTCTGTGACACAACAGCGACCTAGTAAGTCGCTGTTATGATCGCTGCTTAGCTGTCAAACACAGCAGACGCAGCAGTGATCATAACGACACGCGTCGCTGTGGAAGCCATGCTGCACTTGGTAACTAAGGTAAATATCAGGTAACCATTACCCGATATTTACCTTGGTTACCAGCGCACACGCTTAGCGCTGGCTCCCTGCGATCTCTTGGTGTAGGCAGCGAAGAAACTTTCTCTGTCCTCCAAATCACCTTAGATTCCTTAGAGTCCTATGTTTGGATCATCAACACTCAGAGGTCTTGTCTAAAGCTATCTGAGTAGAATTTCTGGGAATGATCTTAAGCATCCATTTGGGTCATTTGTTTCTCACACCCAGCAAGCTGCCAATTCTTTGAGCCGTAATGACTGATTTGCATATTTAGACCTTTGTTCTATTCATTATAGGCCCACTTCACATGTCTGTGTTTTTGGTATATGTGGCATCCATTTTTTTAATGGAGACCACACACACCCATTATAACCTATGGTGCTGCTCACATGTCAATGTTTTTACACAGAACGTGTGCCCATGTAAAACACACGGAGACATGTCTGTTTTTTTCCGGCAGCATTGATGACAAGGACCAATACAAGTCTATGGGCCCATGAAAAACACGTACAGCACACAGATGGCATCCCTGTGCCGTCCAAGTGCTGTACGTATTTAACATTGAAAGTAGTGGACTAGTTTTGTAACATCTTTGTTTCTTTAGCTACACGAATGACACATAGTTTGGCACACTGATGGAAAACACTCATGACACCGGTACCGGTACTTCACATATGTGTTTTTATGCATATGTGAAGAGTGCCTTAGCATGAGGGTTCTGGGTAGGATTGTATCAATTGATGAGGTGGTACTTTTTGTTCAGTTTCATTCCAGGCCCATACACCATTCTATCTTGTCCCTTTGTACAAGTCAATAGACATCCTTGATCGTTCCATCTATCTATTAGTTTGAGTTTACAGAGATCTTCTTTGGTGGCTAACCACCTTGGCTCTGTCTTCCAGAAAGTTCTTCCTTTATAGGATGGTCTTGATGGCTGATGATAGTCTCTTAGCTAGGAAGCGGTGTTCAACTGTCACTCTGTTCAGTGTCTCTTGTCTCTGGAGGAATTCCACCTACAGATCAACCTGCTGAAACTAAAGACAATCTCCTTCTAGTCCTCTTTCAGGGACAAGCTGCTTCAAGTGCAGAAAGGTACAGTGAGGAATATAAGGCTATGTGCGCACAAAGCGTTTTATTGACGCTGCGTTTTTGTGCGTTTTTGGTCGCAAAAACGCACCCACGGCAAAAACACATTGGTAAAACACGCATGCGTTTTTATCGCATATCGGTGCGTTTTTGGCTGCGTTTTGCTGTGTTTTTGATCACTGCGTTTTGTTGCGTTTTTCAAACGCATTGCATGAGTGAAAAATGCAGTAAAACGCAGGAAAGAATTGACATGTCCATTTTTTTAGCTCAAAAATGCAGCTAAAAAAAAAAATTGTATGTAGACAGCAAAAATAAAAAGTCATAGACGTTGCTGGGGAAGCAGTCATGCAGTTTTGAGCCAAAAAACACACCCGAAAAATGCGCAAAAACGCTGCGAAAAATGCTCAGTGTGCACATAGCCTTAGTATTAATTACACTGCCGATTTTGAAAGTTTTCCCACCTACAAAGAATGGAAAAGTCTGTCATTTTTATCATAGGTACACTTCATCTGTAAAAGACAGAATCCAAAAAAAAAAATCCAAAAAATCACATTGTATGATTTTTAAATAATTAACTTGCATTTAATTGCATGAAATAAGTATTTGATAACCTATCAACCAGCAAGAATTCTGGCTCTCACAGACCTGTAATTTTTCCTTTAAGAAGCTCTCCTACTCTGCACTAATTATGTACCTGTATTAATTGCACCTGTTTGAACTAGTCACCTGTATAAAAGACTCCTGTCCACACACTCCAACCTCTCCTTTATGTCGGAATCCAAAGAGCTGTTTAACGACACTAGGGACAAAATTGTAGACCTGCACAAGGCTGGGATGAGCTACATGACAATAGGCAAGCAGCTTGATGAGAAGGCAATAACTACTGGCACAATTATTAGACAATGGAAGAAACAGAAGATGACTGTCAATCTTACTCGGTCTAGGAATAATTCTGTGGAGCAAAGAAGCGCAATAGGGTCTTACCCGGTAGGGAATAATGGACAAAAAATTAAGTTCACTCACCTATTGAGGTTGTGAAAGTCACAACACCTATAACACATGTGTAGAGATGGTCACAGCCGCAGCCCCGAGGTGTGGACACGTTTCAGAGATATCTGTCTCCTTTATCAGGACATCATATACTGTTCTTTTGATGTCCTGATAAAGGAGACAGATGTGTCTGAAATGCGTCGACCTGTATAAAGAATAAGGGAATTAAACTAACATCAGATTCCGTGGTGATAGCACGGCGTATACCCGATTTCTTCTCCAATCTATTTCCAAATCTTACTCAGTCTTTGATTCCATGCAAGATCCTGCCTTGTGGGGTAAGGATGATTCTGAGAAATTTCATAAATCAGCCCAGAACTACACAGGAGGACCTGGTCAATGACCTGAATAGAGCTGGGAGCACAGTCTCAAAGATTACAATTAATAACACAATACGCCATCATGGATTAAAATCCTGCAGAGCATTCAAAGTCTCTCTGCTCACGCCAGCACATGTCCAGGCCTGTTGAAAGTTTGCCAATGACCATCTGGATGATCCAGAGGAGGCATGTGGTCAGATGAGACCAAAATAGAACTTTTTGGTATCAACTCCAAACACTGTGTTTGGATTAAGAAGAAGGATGAGTACAACATCAAGAACACCGTCCCAATCGTGAAGCATAGGGGTGGAAACATCATACTTTGGGGGTGCTTTTTTGCAAAGGGGACAGGATGCCTGCATGAGATTGAAGGGAGGATGATGGAGTCATGTATCGTGAGATTTTGGCTGACAACCTCCTTCCCTCAGTAAGACCATTGAAGATGGATCATGGCTGGATCTTCCAACATGACAAAAACCTGAAACATACAGCCAGGGCAACTAAGTAGTGGCACCATACGAAGCATTTCAAGGTCCTGGAGTAACCTAGCCAGTCTCCAGACCTGAACCCAATAGAAAATCTTTGCAGAGAGCTGAAACGCAATGTGACCCAGTGACTGTTCCGAAACTTGAAAGATCTGGAGACAATCTGTATGGAAGAGTGCACGAAAATCCCTACTGCAGTGTGTGCAAACTTGGTCATGAACTGCAGGAAATGGCTGACCTCTGTAATTGCAAACTGTACTAAATATTAAGTTCCGTTTTTGTATTGTATCAAACCCTTATTTTATACAATGAAATGCAAATTAATTATTTAAAATCATACAATGTGATTTTTTTGATTTTTTTATTCTGTCTGTCACAGTTGAAGTGTACCTATGATAAAAATACATTCGTAGTGGCAGGGAGCATACCCATGGTCCTGTGTCTCCCAATATATTCAACAAGAAAGTTAAGTAGAAAAAAAAAAATCAATGTTAAGCTTTGAGACAGTTTTGCATGACTGCATTTTGAGAGGCATGACTTTTTATTTTTATTTTTCCACAGCTATAGTACTGTAACGCTAGGCATGGGGAAGTACCAAGTGAACAGTGAAAGGGAAGGGAAACCCTGTGTCTAGGGAGAGAGAAGATGGTGACCCCTGACCGAACCTACTGCTGGTCCCTGGGGTCCCTCATGACCCTAGATAGAAAGGTTCTGCACCTACGCGCCAAGCCGGATACCTGACCGTAGGTATCTGTAGTGCTGGGCCCTAAATAGGGAATGGATGGGATGAGCTCTTTGTCATCCCCACTAAACAACTATAGAAGACACAAGGGGGACACACGGGAGAAATGCATGAACTACTTCTCATTAGATGACTCAGGTAGACGTTCAGCAGAGCTTTCATCAACGATACCACTGAGGAGTAAAAACCCCCTGCTTGCAACCTCGGATTGAAGGAACTGAAAATATCACCAGCACAGTCCAAAAGAAGGAAGGAGTATTTAAAGACCAAGGGAATACTGATAATCAGCAGCTGGGTGGAAGGTGAGCTCCTGCAGCTGAGATAGATGAATCCAGCAGGAAAGCTACCTATACCAATGAATACTGGCAGCAGGAACAATGGAAAGTCAGGAAGCATTCTGCGCAGCCAGACACTGTGACCTTCTGTGGCCAGAAACCACATGACTGTCTGTCATCTGTGACACACCCATGATAAGTACTGCTTAAAAGTTTTAAGCAAGTTTTAAGCTGCAAGGTAAATATGCTTTAAAAAGGAAAGTGTAAATACGGTAGTTTATATTTATCAAATAGCAAAGTGAATGAATAAAATAGAAATCTAAATTAAATGAATATTTGGTTGTTGCCACCTTTTACTTTCAAAGGAGCATCAAAGCATCAATTTTTTACACTTGTACACAATTTTTGAAGTAGTTTGGCACGTATGTTTTCCAAACATCTTGGAGAACTAACGACAGATCTTCTGTGGATGTAGTGCTGCACAAATCCTTCTGTCTAGTCATTTAACTCCCCACAGATTCATTGATGTTCAGATGAGGGCTTGGTAGAGACTACTTGTTCTTTTTTTACCCTAAGGCCGGGGCCACACGGGGATTACATCGATCCCCTCGCATGACACTCGGCTCATGCTGGCAGTACAGCAGAGCCGAGTGTCATGCGAGTGTCCCTGCGACTGAGGTCCGTTCGTGCGAGCGGACCTCAGCTGCGGGGGGCAGGCCGGCGCTGAGGAGGGGTGGGCAGGCGCTGAGGAGGGGAGGGAGGGATTTATCTCCCTCTCTCCTCCGTAGCCGGCTATTGCGATTCTCGCTTTGCATGCGCGGTACACCGATGTACCGTGAGTGCAGTGCGATTTTTCTCTCACCCCATACACTTGAATGGGTGAGAGAGAAAGAGTCTCGTATTAGTCGCAGCATGTTGCGATTGTTTTCTCGGTCCGATTAGGGCTGAGAAAATAATCGCTCATGTGTGCTGACACACAGGCTAATCATGGTCCCAGTGGAATGCGATTTTTTATCGCACTCCACTCGCACCGTTTTTCTCGCCGTGTGTCTTAAGCCTAAAGATAGCTTTTCATTACATTGGCTTTATGTTTGGAGTTGCTTGCAGAATACATTTGGAGCCAATCAGATTTCTCCCTGATAAAACATGATGATTATGTATCTGCCTATATTTCTCAGCATTGAGAACACTTAGAAGTGACAATCTTGAAGACTGAAGATATAGTGATCGGCTAAGGAAACTTAGTGGAGCAGATGAAAGACGTGCTTGCTTTCTTTCAAACTCAGATGATTATCTCAGAACTCAGGGGCGTATCTAGGGGGGGCTGGCGGGTCATTTGCCCCGGGCGCAACTGTGAGGGGGGCGCTGTCGGGCGCCTGATGCAGCCCTATGAAAGTCTCCACGTGGGTTGCGGTTGCCGCTCTGCAGTGGGAGCCGTTATGCTCTGAGCGCGGCGGTCACAGTGACAGCCGCACTCATAGAAAGTGCAGCGTGCGGCTCCCACTCCTGAATTGTCCTCGTATCTGTCAGACGCGAGGACAATTGGAGCCGTGACCCCGGCGCTGACTTCCGGGTCAGAGCAACGGCTGTCATGTGATCATGTCAGCTGATCACACTGCTGACCCGGAAGTCAGGCCCGTAATGCAGAGGCGGCAGAGAAACGCTGAAAAGTGCTCCAGTGTGGAGCTGAAGACACGGACGGAGGAACAATATGGGGTGAGGGGGGAGGTTTCTATGCACACGGAATGGGGGGACAGAGGGTGGGGAGAGGGAACTATTAGTGGACACATTATGAGGGGATAGAGGGTGAGGAGGGGGCAGTATCTAAAGATTGTATGGAGGAGAGAGGATGGGGAGCAGTATCTATAGATACAGTAAGGGTGAGGGGGAACAATCTTTTGACAGTATGGTGGGAAGAGAGGTTGGGGAGGGGGAAGCATCTTTGGGCACAGTATGGGGAGAGAAATGATGAGGGATGATGTATGGGGAGAGAAATGATGAGGGATGATGTATGGGGAGAGAAATGATGAGGGGTGATGTATGGGGAGAGAAATGATGAGGGATGATGTATGGGGAGAGAGATGATGAGGGATGATGTATGGGGAGAGAGATGATGAGGGATGATGTATGGGGAGAGAGATGATGAGGGATGATGTATGGGGAGAGAGATGATGAAGGATGATGTATGGGGAGAGAGATGATGAGGGATGATGTATGGGGAGAGAGATGCTGAGGGATGATGTATGGGGAGAGAGATGATGAGGGATGATGTATGGGGAGAGAGATGATGAGGGATGATGTATGGGGAGAGAGATGATGAGGGTTGATGTATGGGGAGAGGGAGGATGCGGGGTGATGTATGGGGAGAGGGAGGATGCGGGGTGATGTATGGGGAGAGGGAGGATGCGAGGTGATGTATGGGGAGAGGGAGGATGCGGGGTGATGTATGGGGAGAGGGAGGATGCGGGGTCATGTATGGGGAGAGGGAGGGGTGACGTATATAGACATGGTATGGGGAGCAAATGGGAATGAAATTTTGAGGACACAGAATAAATAATGACATGGTATGAGGAGCAAGTGGGCAGGATGGGGAGTGAGGTGGAAAAGTATATGGACACGCAGGAGGTAGTGAGGAGACAGGAAGGGATGAGAAGAATGTGAGGGGGCACAGAATAGAGACTGGGTAGTAGAGGGACGTGGTATGGACAGAGGGCAGAATTGGAGGACAGTGTGAGGCCATAGCGAGGAGGGGGTGGGATGAGAGGGCACAGTATAAAGACTGGGCAGTATAGGGTGATATACAGGGGCGGACTGGCCCACCAGGAGGTCGGGAGAATCCCCGGTGGGCCCCTGCTATTGATGGCCACGCCCCCTAGGCACCTCCCCCCTACCCCCCCCTGGGCCCCTATGGATATGTGTGAGAGGGCCCCCCCACCCCGGCCGGTAATTTCACTAATCATATCGGCACATTGCCGATATGATTAGTGACAATCCCATTACCTCTGCAGCAGCAAGCAGGGAGAGCGATCTCCCTGCTCTGCCTGCTGTCACTGTCAGTGCCGCGTGCAGCGACACTGCAAGAGGAGGCAGTCTCAGAGCGAAGACTGCTTCCTTCCTTTGTGCTGGCAGCATCGCGCGGCGGAGGACGGACCCGGCGTCGCCCCAGGCCAGGCTGCAGGAGCAGCAGCGCGTGAGTATAGAAGGCGGGGGCCCGGGGGGGGTGTGTGTGCGGGGGCCCCGGGGAGCGAGCAGGGGCCCCGGGGTATGTGCGGGGGGCTCTTCTTCTTACCAGTCACCTGCCTGTATCTGCAGCCACCGGCGCGTTCCTCCTCAGTGTGTGCATGCCGGGTACACTAGCAGGAGGCAGCGCGCTGTGCTGTTCCGGCCCTGCTGTGTGCTGTGTGCCCGACATGCACACACTGATGAGGAACGCAGCTTCTTCCTATTCAAATGTATTTGCGTCTTTCAGATGTAAATACATTTGAACAGCGCGCTGGGACTGGGCCCCGCCCCCGACGTGCAGCAACGTGATGGGGGGTGCATTGTATTGTGTGTGTGTGTGTTTGGAGGGGGTGATGGGGGGTGCATTGTATTGTGTGCGTGGGGAGATGGTAGTGGGGGGTGCATGGTATTTGTGTGTGTAGGGTGTGATGGGGGATGCATTGTATTTGTGTGTGTATATATGTGTATGTAGTGGGTGATGGGGGATGTATTGTATTGTGTGTGTTTGTGTGTGTAGGGGGTGATGCATTGTATTGTGTGTGTATGTGTGTGTATGGTGTGATGGGGGATGCATTGTATTGTGTGTGTGTGTGTGTGTGTGTGTGTAGGGTGTGATGGGGGGTGCATTGTGTGTGTGTGTGTGTGTGGGGTGATGCGGGGTGCATTGTGTGTGTGTGTAGGGGCTGATGGACAATGCATTGTGTGTGTGTGTGTGTATGTGTGTAGGGAGTAATGGGGGTGCATTGTGTGTGTGTGTGTGTGTGTGGGGAGTAGTGGGGGTGCATTGTATTGTGCGTATGTGTGTGTAGGGGGTGATGGGGGGTGCATTGTATTTGTGTGTGTGTGTGTAGGGTGTGATGGGGGATGCATTGTATTTGTGTGTGTGTGTATATATGTAGCGGGTGATGGGGGATGTATTGTATTGTGTGTGTGTGTGTAGGGGGTGATGCATTGTATTGTGTGTGTGTATGGTGTGATGGGGGATGCATTGTATTGTGTGTGTGTGTGTGTAGGGTGTGATGGGGGTGCATTGTGTGTGTGTGTGTGGGGTGATGCGGGGTGCATTGTGTGTGTGTGTGTAGGGGCTGATGGACAGTGCATTGTGTGTGTGTGTGTGTGTATGTGTGTAGGGAGTAATGGGGGTGCATTGTGTGTGTGTGTGTGTGTGTGTGTGTGGGGAGTAGTTGGGGTGCATTGTATTGTGTGTGTGTGTGTAGGGGGTGATGGGGGTGCATTGTATTTGTGTGTGCAGCGGGTGATGGGGGGGGGATGTATTGTGTGTGTGTGGGGGGTAATGGAGCGTGTAGTGTGTGTGAGGGTAATGGGGGTGCATTGTAGTGTGTGTGTGTGTAGGGGGTGATCGGGGGTGCATTGTGTGTGCGTAGGGGGTGATGGGGGGTGCATTGTATTGTGTGTGTGTGTGTGTGTGTGTGGGTAATGGGGGTGCATTGTAGTGTGTGTGTGTGTGTGTGTGTAAGGGGTGATTGGGGGGTGCATTGTGTGTGCGTAGGGGGTGACGGGGGGGTACATTGTATTGTGTGTGTGTGTGTGTGTGGGGGGGGGTGCATTGTATTGTGTGTGTGTGTGTGTGTGTTTGGAGGGGGTGATGGGGGGGTGCATTGTATTGTGTGTGTGTGTGTGTGTGGGGGGGGGTGCATTGTATTGTGTGTGTGTGTGTTTGGAGGGGGTGATGGGGGGGTGCATTGTATTGTGTGCGTGGGGAGATGGTAATGGGGGGTGCATGGTATTTGTGTGTGTGTATGTAGTGGGTGATGGGGGGATGTATTGTGTGTGTGTGTGTGTGTGTGTGGAGAGGGGCGCGGAGTCATTAATCGAGCTATAGTTACATTTAATTCTCAAAATTTTCGTTTCATTTACCTTTTCTGTTCTAATATTTTACAATGTGAACGACCATGGCTTGCCCCCCCCTAGTTTTGATCCTGGGTACGCCCATGCACAGGCCTGAGTGGGCCCCGGCACCCAGCCTTTCAATCGTAAACTTCAGTGATCGTACAAGTTCTGTATGATCACTGAAGGTTTCGCAGTTGCAGGACCTTTAGTGACATCACATGTGTCATGTGAGTCCTAGCGGTGCACTGCGGGAGTCCCCAGGCCTGCAACGACCGCGCCGGTATTCAGATGTATGCGCGTCTTTCAGGCGGTCACACACCCCACCCCACAGAGGATGAATGGAACTGCGGTCACACATCCCACCCCACAGATGATGAATGGAGCTGCGGTCACACACCCCACCTGCTGCTGCAAAAAGTTCCCCAAGCTTCCGATCGGTGCGGTTTCTACTGGTCTGGTTCCACCGATCAATAAGTTATCACCAACCTACCCTGTGGATCGGTGATAACTTGTTTTCACCAAAGACCCCATTACTGCAAACGACTATAATTGTACATCCCAGTTATGGTGCACAATATAGATGTGCAGGAGCCGTCTGTGTATACAGTCAAAGCAACACAATAATGGGGATAACGCTAATAGGTGTTTATATTTAGCTGTAGGGTGGGCCCCCGGAGTCAATTTTCCTGGTGGGCCCCAGACAGCCCAGTCCGCCCCTGGTGATATAGTGAGAGCACAGTGTGAAGAGTAGTATGGAAAGGAGAGGGAGTGTGTGGGGCATGTAAGATAAGAGGGACAGTGTGGGTCATATTTTGTGCAGAGAACACAGTGAGGGGCCATTATTTAATCTGGGGCACAGTGTAGGGCAGATATTTTTAAGTAGAAGAATTATAATCATTCTCCTATTTTAGGGGCATCGTGATGGGATGTGCTGCAGAAGACCGGAGAAGATGGAAATCTGCAGAGATGAGATGTGAATGTGAAAAGTCATCATGGCGTCAGGACAAGGTGAATAGAAAGAAATGACTCAGAGACAACATTATCTATAAGGTACCTGAATGTAAATGTTTATTTGTGATACTGGCTGTGTCCCATCATTAGGCCTTGGTCCCACTTGTGCATTGCTTCTGATGTGAGCACAATGGGACCCCCACTGATCAGCTGCTCTTGGTGCAGGTGGCCGGAAATGCTTATTTCTGGATCTGCTCTGTCCTCTAATGGTGTCCGTGGCTGGGTACTGCACATCAGCCTCATTGATTTTAATAGGAACCTGCTGCCACTAGACAGAGCAGATCCAGAACTGAGCACTTCCGGCCACCTTCCACCACCGACATGGCACCTAGAACAGGCGATTGGCGGGGGTGCCAGGTGCCGGATCCCGACCAATCAGACATTGGTGACCTATCCTAAGGAAAGGTCATTCATGTTAAAGTAGTGGACAATCTCTTTAATAAAGTCTTGTGCCGCCTGACAAGTTAATGGTTACTATGTTTTTATTTATGTTGTGAGGAGCATTAAAGGGGTTGTCCAAGTTTGTGATGAGTCTGCAGTCACTCCTTGTGTCACTCTGTGACTGCAGCCTTCTCAATTCTCACAGTGTGCACACTGCCCGCTGTCAGGATTCTCTGGTGCCGGCGGTGAGAGTGGGAGGTTATGAAGCTGCAAGTATGCGATTTACATAGATGTGGTCACGTGCTGAACAGACATGCTCAATGAAAATGAATTGACTGAGGCTGGACACATCAAACCAGAATGTGGCCAGAAGTCTGCAAATCTCATACTTGTGCTCACATGATCGTCCATTGTCGTCACTGGCACCGGAAAATCCTAAAAGTGTGCAGAATAGATTCACTGCAGATTTTTATCTCTAATCTGGACAATCCCTTGAATTACAAAATTAAGTAGTGTAGTATCCTAGTCCTAACACCGTGTAATATACCCACTGTCACAATTCAGCTCTGCTCGCTGGTCACCACATGGCCACTCCACTCATATGTGATTTTCATACTTGCATGTGACAATTAGCTTTTCTTCATACGTTTCTCATTGAAAATTGAGAGAATTATTAAGAGAAGCTCGTTACCACATGACTGTAAGTGTGCAAATCACATATGAGTGACTGGTCACATGACGACCACCCAAATTGCTTGGTGGGGGTGGGGGGGCGCCAAACTGAATTCTTGCCCCGGGTGCTGGAAAGCCTAGAAACACCTCTGCAGAACTGGCAGTAATCAGTGGGACCCAGCTACATCAAACTACTATTAGGAGAAATCTGGCCTTCATGGAGGAATTGTGCATAAAAACTATACCTTCAACATGGACATGAGGTTAAGCGACTCAATTATGTCCAAAAGTGTAGGAACTGGAGTACAGAAAAATGGCAACAGGTGCTCTAAACTGATGAGTCAAATTTTGACATATTTGGCTGTAATAGAAGGCAGTTTGTTTGCCAAAGGGCTATAGAGCAGTACAATGAGTTTCTGCAGACAACAGTGAAACACGGTGGAGTTTCCTTGAAAGTTGGTGCTTGCATTTCAGCAAACGAGTTTGTTTTTTCCTCAATATTAATGATGTCCCCAATGATGAGAAATATAGTTAGATACTCCTCCATCATATAATAACATCAGGGAGATGTCTATTTAGTACCAAATTTATTTTGCAGCAAGAAAACGACCCAAACCTATAGCCAATGTCATTAAAAACTATCTTCAGTGAAAAAAAGAACAAGGAATCCTGGATTATTCATGCAGTACTAAGAGACTCCTCCTGCCACATGTGCAGTTCTAGGGAATAATGGCGATGGTGCCCTATCCTGGCCTCCTGATGAACCTCAATATATGAGTGGGGGAAAACGCGTCAAGCTTGGGGGATTTCTTTTGTTTGACACCCACCCAGGAATGCCTTGGTTTGGTTATTGTGCCATATGAAAAATTCCCATGGTGATATTGTCCTGAAAACTCTTAAAGATAAGTTTTTGTGGCCTTTGGCCTTATTTATACTATTGGGCAAGATGGAATAGATGTGTTTTGTATCCTTGTTTTTGTCCGTCTTGGAATTAGAATAGGGAGTTTAGTGACAAACTTTAGGGATAGCCGCCATGGAATGGGGGCATCACTTGAACCCTAGTGTCACAAACCGAGCTGCGGCGTCTTCTTGGATGCCTCCTGGGACGATTTACCCCTATGCTCGGCCTTGTTCGGTTCGCTTCCTTGAGTCTCAGGTACTGACCTGAACATCTAGGTGTTTTCAGCCTAAGTCCTGGGTTGTGCCTTCTGAGCATGCTCAGCCTGATAGTCTCATTCTGAGACTAATTCAGTGATTCAGGCTTCTGAGCATGCACAAGCAGTTAGTTCATCAGGTGTCCAGATAACGTGGCGCAATCCCATTGGCCGTGGTGACATCGCAGATGACGTGGCACGATCCAATTGGCCGTAGTGACATCACAGATAATGTGGTGCGATCCCATTGGCCACAGGGATGTCATCAGTGACCTGTGGTCACATGGAAGACCACTCATTGGTTATGGTTTGGGTGGGCCATAGGGATCTCCATCTTGTGGGTTGTCCTTAGGTTATATAAGCCTTGGGCAGCCACATGGCCGCGCTCAGTCGTCTTCATACGGGGTGCAGCAAGCACTTACCACGTTAGTACAGGGCCAAGCGTCAAAGTCCTCTGGGACTGATACAGGGTTAGGAGGCAGGTGTAGGGCAAGGCGTCGCGGTCACATCAGACTGGATTAGGGTCAGTTGCCGGTTAGGCAGAGCTTCTGGGCTACGCTACTACTGAGTTCACTGGTGGTTAGCCTGTGGAACTCCACAGTGGTCCTTGATAGGAGCTAGTGACCTCATTGACTCTTCTACACACCCTTTGAGTCTCCTCAATTGTGGGATACGGTTAGTGTCCACTAAATACACCGTATTCGTACTGTATACGCCACATATATATTTGCTTCTGTGAAGTAACAGAAGTGATAAGTCATAACCTGAGGCTGTAAAATAACAGTACTCGGTAGAGTTTATATTAGAGCATCCATGTGATCTGTAACACGAGATCTCAGGCCTTGGCACCCTGTGCAGTAACAGAGTTGCCATTACTATAGCTATACCTCATACTCCTCGGTGCAGGAAAAGAGTTGTCATTACTATAGCTATACCCCATACCTTTCTGTGTTGTAATAGAGTTCATGGTCTTATCTTTACTTGCCTCCCTGTGAGTTCCTTAACTCAGGGGACTCTGATATTTAGTAGCATTTGCCTAGTTGAAGTTCAGGCTCCTATCTACCAGCAGCAGCCATAACATCACTGCACGATGGACCCTGACTTCTGATAGGCGTATTTCTCCATCTATTAGTCTATCAGCTAGCCATACCGTAACTCCTAGGGTGCAGGCAACCTTAGTGTTATATATCCATTGATAGGTAGTGGACAGCATTCTCTTATGGTTCATTTAGTAAATTTACTCCCCATTTATTATCAAACTGTCTAGGATTATTGGTGACCCCCTCATATAATCTATTAGGGGTTCATTGATAAGTCCTTTACACTAAATCTGGGCTATTCTATATTATTTGTATAGTTGTGTGTCTCATTTATTGTGGGATATGTCTTATTTTAAAATTATTTAATAAAGTTATATTTTAATATATTTGTATTTAAGTTAGATTCTGTTTACAATTTTGATTTTCTGCCTTTTGATCATTTTTGAGCTCTATGTTTACAATTTCAAGGGTGCCAACATTTTTGGCTATGACTGTATACATCATCAGATAGAATATTCGTTTTAGTTATATAAAGCTGATATTTTGAGCCTTTACTAAAAAATTGATAATACAGTTTTATTTCAGCTCTATTACAATAAGAAGGTGGATTAATGCACCTGCCGTATAACATTACATATTATTTGGGTGGTCAAAATGCATTCCTTTAAGAATGTGTAAAAGAGACAGGGCGACATTGTCAAAATCTCACAAGTCAAAAGCTGATCTGGGGTGCTTAAGATTTTTTGGAGGCTTAAAGGATAAGAAGCTTAACTGAAAGTATTGCTTCCAAGAAAACAGAGTATGCCAGGACGTGTGCTCTCTAAATCAATACGAATTGTGTCCCAACCCTAAGTGCCGGCCAGCATCTCTGGGGCTTTGCCTGTCATAAGATGTAAATGCCACCATTGTGTACATATAGAGAGTGCTTGTATTTCACTCACTACTCTCTTCTAGCAGCCCAGTTTAATGTTACATTTTAATTTATTCTTCATTAAAAATAGAAACAATCATCTATTATTACAGAAATAAACAAGTCTTCTTCTCTTGTATGCCAGGTTTCTGTGAAGGAGAGCAATTACTGTATATGTTGAATGATACTGTGCAACTGTAAAGAGTCAATAGGCAGAAGAGAGACATTTCTAGAAGCCTTGAGTTGGCTAGGACTATCACAATTACCCAGATTAGCATTGGCTTCTTGGTAAAAATTACTCATGTTCCCTACACTTTAGGGCTGCCTATATGAAGAAACACTTGGGGATCATGAATTCCAGTAATGTCAAAGGTCTGATTCCATTGTATTGATCCCTGGAATTTCTTGCTGTCACAAGATTATTTTCTATTGACGCTTTTATGAACCTAAGACAGCAACTTGTATATTACAGAGACCACTTTTTCACATAGCATATTGGAGTCATAATATCACTTTCGTTTGGTGTGATTGATACATATATGTACATATACAGTGTCAACAAACAAATCTTTACAAGTTCAACAAGACCAGTAAATCTTAACCTTCAACTGTTTCATTCTGGATATTTTGTTGCAATTAGTATTTATCAGGTCACCATTTTATTTTATCATCTACAGTTGTTTAGGCATGGATTGCTCTAGAGGCAAATCAGAACATCGGCTTGACTGCAAAAGACCTTCAGGAAGATTTAGTAGATACTGGAGTTGTGGTACATTGTTGTACTGTTCAGAGACTCATGAACAAATATGGCGTTCATGGAAGAGTTTTCAGAAGAAAACCTCTCCTGCATCCTCACCATAAAATTCAGTGTCTGAAGAATGCAAAAGAACATCTAAACAAGCCTGATGCATTTTGTAAACAAGTCCTGTGGACTGATGAGGATAATATAGAGCTTTTTAGCCACAATGATCAAAGGTACTGTATAGGTGAAGAAGAAAAAAGGTCACAGAATTGTAGGAAAAAGATATATCGCCAACCATTAAGCATGGGGGTAGATCAGTCATGCTTTTGGGGTTTTGTTGCAGCCAGTTGCACGGGGAACATTTAACGGGTAGAGAGAAGAATGGATTCAATGAAATGTCAACAAAAACTTTCTGCGAACATAACAATATCTGGGAAAAAAAGGCTGAAAAGAGAATGGCTTCTACAAATGGATAATGAACCTAAACACATGTCAAAATCCACAATATAGATTACCTCAAAAGGTGCAAGTTGAAGGTTTTACAAGGGCCCTCACAGTCCCCTTAAAATCTGTGGCTAGACCTCAAAAGAGCAGTGCTTGCAAGACGACCCAGGAAGAATGGATGAAAATTCCTCAGACAAGAATTGAAAGACTCTTGGCTGACTACAAAAAGTGTTTACAAGCTGTGATACTTGCCAAAGGGCTGCTACTAGATACTAACCATAAAATAATTAACTGAATGTCCACAAATATGTGTAGCAAAATATATACTATCATAAACAACTCATATGGTAATCTGAAAATAAAGCTACAGAGAATAGGATCAAAATTAAAATATCATTTTCTTAAGTATGACTATAAAAATGGATTGAATAAAATATAATAGAAAAGGTAACTACCAAGAAGGGGACTGTAGCCACTATATCATATTAATGTGCACTAAATCCAATAGTAAAACATATGAATGGTTGACGACAAGTAATTCAGAGAATATTAGAACAACACAGTTATGTAAAATGTTGTTGTTCTAGTTGCTTCAAACACATTATAATAGGTGCCAAAAGTCACAGTATGATAAATTGACCATGTGTAGAGTGTTTTGTGCATATAGCAGTAAAGTAATATATGTATGTAAGAAATGGAACCAATCCTTGTACCAATTGTACAATGTTCTGACTAGCAGTAGAGCTATAATTAATAGCTGTGTGATTATTACACAATGCCCATGTTAAACTGCTACAATATACCCAGTGGTCATAGTATAAGTCCAATTAGGACAAATATAAGTGTATCATAACTCTTCTACTCATTAAGGTATCAGTGTGTATATAGACTGTCATGCATAAAGTGATGAGCAGGCAGAAAGTAAATGAAGAATTGTTCTGCAAGAAAGAGGCAATGATAAGGCAGCAGACTAAATGTAAATGTAAATGACCGTGTATGTGGCAACTAATTTAGTACAGTATAATCATTGGTGTGCTAAATATCTGAGATAAATACGTGGTGATAGTGGATGGCATCTCTCCACCCCGACGCACGTTTCGCCATGGTTCTTCGCTCATGGCTGTTAAATGCTGCTTTCATTCTCTTACAGTAATATTTACATCTCGGGCTGCTCTATTCTAACAGTCCACTGGTGCCCCTATGCCTTGATCATTGGGTGCTGACAAGTTGCCATAATGGCAAGGAGTCTGCTAAGGACCCCTATGACAGTACTCCTGTGAATGGTGTTCATAAGACACCATAATTTGTGCTATATCCAGCAATACTCTGGTACAAGAAGCTGGATGCATGCAGACTCAACTCCTCTAAGGGGACTAATAAATACAGTAAAAAGTGGCTGAGAGGCTGAAAGGTTTTAAAAGCATGAAAAAAATGTAATCACCCTGATTTTACTGCATTTAAAATAAAGATCTTAAACATTTTTTAAAAAATACACATATGTGGTATCGCTGCATCCATGAAAGTCTGATTGATTAAAATATAAATGTAGTTAACCCTATCGGTAAACGCTGTAAAGAAAAAAAATCTGAAATGCCAGAATTGCATTTTTTGTTGTTGCCACAACTCCTCAAGAGATGAAATAAGAAACATCGTATTTGCCCTAAAATCGTATAAATAAAAACATCAGATTGCCCTGCAAAAATCAAGCTCCATCAACAAATTGAAAAAGGTACAAGTCTAGGAAAATTTCAACACAAGCATTTTGTTTTTCAAGACTTTCAGAATTTTTTTTCATCACTTGAATAAAAAAAAAATTGTATCGCAGTAATCGTACTGACCTGAAGGATATTTCCATAATATTTTTACTGCACAACGAACACCATAAAAAAAATCGCCTTCCCCTTTTTTTATTGCAATTTCATCTCACTTGGATTTTTTCCCTCATTTTCCAGTAGATTTTATGGTAATATAAATTATGTAATTAAAAAGTACATCTCGTCCTGCAAACAACAAGCCCTCATATGACTATGTGGATGTTATCATAAAAAAAGTTATGGCTCTTGGAAAGAAATTGTTAGATGATGGAGACATTATTACAGAAGGGGACCAGGCTGAAGGAAATTATTACAGGAAGGAGCCAGGATAAATGACTTCAAGTGCTTCATGGTGGCAAATTGAGGAACATAATTAATGTAGGGGACAATTAGGGGAAATAACTACTGTTGTTGCATTTGAGGATACTATTTTCCATTCAGGAGGAACAAAAGGAAGGTTTTGTTACTGTGTATGGCGGCTCTATGTAAGTTTTTTCATCATGTGGTGCAGTGTAGAAATCGGGAAAAAAAAGTGGGGAATATGTTTTAGAAGCGATCAGTTATAGATGACTATATGTTATTTTCTGCAGAATCAAGTCCTGGCTTGAAGAATTGATAACAATCTGCACGGCATGAAAAAAAGGGAAGATAAATTACTTAAACTAGAGCCATCACTTGTAAATTCTGGTATTACCTGTACACTCTACACTGCTTTATATATACTACATACAAAGCTCCTGTGTATAATATCACTAGTAAGTTAGTGTATTACCTATATACACTATATACAGAGCTCCTGTGTATATCACTGGTGATCAATGTATTACCTGTATACACTATATACAGAGCTCCTGTGTATAATGTCACTGGTGATCACTGTATTACATGTATACACTATATACTATATACAGAGTTCATGTGTGCAATGTGCCTGGTAAATCACTGTATTACCTATACACTATAAATACACTATATACAGAGCTCTTGTACTTAATGCCACTGGTAATCACTGTATTACCATTGCTGTAGACACTATATAAAGAGCTTCTGTGTATAAAGTCACTAATGACCACTTTATTACTTTTACACTAGACACTATATACACAGCTTCTGTATATAAAGTCACTGGTGATCACTGTAGTACCTCTGCACTGTGCACTATATACAGATCTAGTGTGTACAATGCATTTCACTGGAGATCACTGTAATACCTGTATGCTCAAAACTATATACACAGGTCCTGTGTATAATGTTACCAATGATCTCTTTTACCCTACACTGACACTGTATACTGAGCTCCTGTGTATAATGGTGGTAATAATAGTGTTATTTATATCGTGTTTTTTATTAGTGATCAGTATTGTATAATTCAGTCACTATGTGGTGGTATTATGTGGTCTGGTCATGGTGTGGTGGTATTTCTCCTATGTATAGTATATGGTACTATTCAGTCACTATCTAGTGGTAATATGTGTCTTGTCAGGGTTTGGTGTTATATCTCATTTGTATGTGCTATTGTATGTGCTATTCTATTTGTATGCTTTGTGGTGTTAATATGTGGTCTGGTCATGATGTCACAGTGATTGTACCTTATATTTTTTATTATTTGGTCACTATCTGAGGGGAATTTGTGGTCCAGTCAAGGTGTGATTGTATTTCTCCCTTCTATGTGCTACTATTTGGTCACTATCTGGTGGTAATACATGGTCTGGTCATGGTATGGTGGAATTTGTCCCTTGTATGTGGTATTATTTAGTAATTATGTGGTGGTAATATGTGGTCTTGTCATGATGTGGTGGCATGTCTTCCATGTATGTGGCATTATTCAGTCACTATTGTCACACTCAGTGAGCCGGGCGATGTGAGTAGTGAACCCACTGGACCAAGATAACGATCTCTAACCAGGAGGAGTGTGCCTGAACGACTACCAAGACTTCACTAAAGCCATAGGAAGTGGGGATAGGCTGTGCTAGTAGGTAGCCACCAGTGGCAGCGCCAGGGGATCTTGGAACCTCGTCAGCTGCATAACGGAGAGCTGAAACTGGCTCAGGTGAAGGTGGAAGATGCAGACAGAAGTAGGAAAGTACAGGCTGGTTCTGGTAGGCACATGCTGGTAAATTGATGCTGGCATGGATAGGCGAGTACTGAGAGGTTCACGCACGCAAAGTGGCTGTACTGGGTGGAGGCAGAGAAAAGACATTGGAGAAGATATAGCAACCGGACAACAGCAAGAGGAAACCTAACAACTAGCTAGAGAAAAGCAAACTAACTAGGACTCATTGTACAAGCACTTCCCAATGGGGGAGGATGCCTAAATCACACTGTGCCTCTAAGCCAGTGGCTGAGAGACAATTTCGGGTTAGGTCACGCTGGCACTTTAAGAGCCCCGCTGTGCATGTGCTGGCCCTTGGAGCCAGAGGATGGGACAGCAGCAGTGAGTTTTATAAACAGCAGGGTGAGAGCATCGGCAACCCTAACATATGGAGTGAGAGGGCGCCGCTGGCATAACAACTATGTGGTGGTATTGTCTGGTCTGGTCAAGGTGTAGCATTATTTCTCCCTCGTATGTGGTATTATTTGGCCCCCATTTGGTGGTAATATGTGGTCGGCTCATGGTGTGATGGTATTTTTCCCAAATTTGATCTATGGCTGCTGAGGCCAGAAATTAAATGGAGCAGACAGTTAAGGGGACAGATATACAAAAGGGCAACTTATCCAATTTGAGCAGGATTCATTTAGTACTAATTTTAAAACCTTTTAGAAAACACTTTAGCACTATTCACCATACTAAGAAATGCCTAACAGTGACTGGGATATCGTGGACCTGACAGGAGGCAATGAGACTGTGTATGACGGTAAAGTGGCTGCTTTTATTTGTTTTTTTTTGTGGTTGAGGAAAGTGCATAAAAATGGATATGGTTAACTAAATGGATGTGGCTTTAAAATAGTTGTGGTTTTGAAATGGGCTTAGTTTTTTAACCAAACAGGCAACATGTTAAAAATTTGAATCTCCCCCCTGCGTGTATTCAGTTCTCATCTGAGAGCAAAATGGACACACGGATGACACACTGATGGTAAAAATGGACACACGGATGACACACTGATGGTAAAAATGGACAAATGGATGACACACTGGTAGTAAAAATGAACACACGGATGACACACTGGTAGTAAAAATGGACACACGGATGACACACTGGTAGTAAAAATGGACACACGGATGCCACATTGATAGTAAAAATGAACACACGGATGCCACACTGATCGTAAAATTAAACACATGGATGCCATACTGATGGTAAAAATGGACACATGGATGCCACATTGCTGGTAAAAATGGACACATGGATGATACACTGATAGTAAAAATAAACACGGATGCCACACTGATGGTAAAAATGGACACATGGATGTCACACTGATGGTAAAAATGGACACATGGATGACACACTGATAGTAAAAATGGACACGCGGATGCCACATTGATAGTAAAATTAAACACATGGATGCCACACTGATCGTAAAATTAAACACATGGATGCCACACTGATGGTAAAAATGGACACATGGATGCCACATTGCTGGTAAAAATGGACACATGGAAGTCACACTCATTGTAAAAATGAACACACGGATGACACACTGATGGTAAAAATGAACACACGGATGACACACTGATGGTAAAAATGGACACATGGATGACACACTGATGGTAAAAATGGAGACATGGATGACACACTGATAGTAAAAATGGACACATGGATGTCACACTGATAGTAAAAATGTACACACGGATGCCACACTGATGGTAAAAATGGACACACGGATGACACACTGATAGTAAAAAAAAAACACACGGATGACACACTGATGGTAAAAATGGACACATGGAAGTCACACTGATAGTAGAAATAAACACACGGATAAAAAAAACACTGATGGTAAAAATGGACACATGGAAGTCACACTGATGGTAAAAATGGACACAGGGATGTCACACTGATGGTAAAAATGTACACATGGATGTCACACTGATGGTAAAAATGGACACATGGATGACACACTGATAGTAAAAATAAACACACGGATGACACACTGATAGTAAAAATAAACACACGGATGCCACACTGATGGTAAAAATGGACACACGGATGACACACTGATGCAAAACACTGATGGCACTGGTACCATTTTTTCATGTACTTGTTCAAACATGGATGTGTGAATGATGCCATAGGCTGGATTTGATCTGGACTTTCACACTACATTTACTGCATAACCCAGTTTAGCTTAATGGGGTTGTATTATCCCAGTATATTCATGGACATATATCTGCTCTCCTTCAGGCCCAAATGGTATATTAGCATGTTGCAAAAATCCATACTTTATACACAGAATCTTGTAAATATGTGTGGTTGAACAGATACCATGATAGTGTACAGGTGCGGATTTGGCATTCATCAAAGTCATCTGTAAAAAGAATACATTACTGAGCTGTTCAATAGCTTTTCACCAGGGGTATGTTAAATAGATGCCTAACAGTAGCATCTGTCACCTTATAATAGCATTGGTTTAACTGATACATCATATGGTGTATCCAGTAAATAGACTCCAATATAGCCGAGGCCACCATTAAGCATCTGTTGCAGCCTTCATTTGTCATATGTCAGGAGCTTTCACTAGCCTATTGTCATGAAAAGGGGAGGGAGGAAGAGGAAGTTACAGCCCCCCTTTCCACAACCCGACAGAGCAAGCACGTGACTCTCTCTCTAGCGCCCCTCTTATAGTCAGGCCAATTATGGAATTGCCCGACAATAAGCAAGGAGGCCGCTATTCTACTATGCCGATGATTGAAGGGTTCCCAGTGAGAGTAAGGTATATATTCCACCGACTCCTGCAGCGGAATATATTTAATCTGCCCCTGATCTCACGGGTCGCCCCACAATGATCCTTGGCATTAACTCGCTGCCACCAATCGATTATGATAACTATTATGCCGAGCACACAGACGTGGAATTCAGGATCGAGATAACAGAACAGCCCAAGATTAAATTATATATGTTTTAATAGCCGTAAGGGCAACTAGAGACTACAATATATACAATATGGAATTTACAGAATATATATATATATATATATATATATGTCAGAATACATTTACAAATAAGACGCGGTCACAAACAGGCATGCAGATGTATCAATTACCTTAGGGTTGAGGGTTTGGCCAATGCAGGGGGGTACTGTGTGGGGCCAGGGGCGTTTCAGGTATCCTCCACAATATGAATGAAGCACGTGACCCCCAGAAGAAATACAAAAGCATGGACCTCTGCCCTTAGCTTTTATCTGTTCTGTCCTGGACTCACACGGCCCCCCCCCTCGTGACATCATCCAGGCTGGAAATTCTCTCCCCTTGCTGTTAACTGAGAATAACCTAACATTATATTTTCCAGCATAACTCTGCCCCTGAACTTCTCACCCGGAAAATATGACTCTTGTTTTGATGGTCGTGAAGTGATCTCCGTTTTTATAGGAAATATGAGAGTTCTGCAGGCTTTCTGTGGCCAGTTATTAATTATTGAGGGCTACGCACATCATACAGGTTTGCCGAAATATGTGTTACGTGCGTCTGGCCCTCAGGAATATGAAAATGTGCCTGTCTTGTCTGTGGGGGCGATGTACCCCCCAATTTCGAAACTCTACTGACGGTTCCGAATTGTCTGGAGGAGACCTTTTGAAGTAAGGTTATAAACCTGGAGCTTCCCTCCCACCTCCTGTGTAGGACAATTCACTCTGCAGGGGTGTGCTGGATCAAGAGCTGTCCTAATTGGATTTTGACACCTTGAGTTTTACATTTGCTGGGTCTTCCTTTCCCTTACTGTTCTCAGGCCTAACTAACTCATCTAATTTCCTCAAGTTAATTACCATACCGATTGAAGCCTCCTTAGGCCTTAAGGCCCAGTCACACACAACAAGATACCATGGTCGTACCTTGACAAGATGGCAGCTGTAGGAATATGGCATAATAGATCAGAATATATCCCTATTTCCTCACACCTCCCTCCTTTAGAGGGCGCTAGGGACAGCACATTCCGGTGTTCCCCTGTGCACCCGTCCGCGACCTCTCCTTGTTGAGACAGCCCGTCTGCGTTACCATGGTCATGACCCTTCTTGTGGCGAATGGTGAATTTGTACTGCTGGAGTGCAAGGCTCCATCACAACAACCTCCCATTCGTCCCGGAGACTGTGTGTAACCAGCTGAGGGGATTGTGGTCTGTCTCCACGATGAAGCGGCGCCCGTATAGGAAGGGTTGCAGATGCTGCAGAGCCCACACTATGGCTAGGCATTCCTTTTCCATCGTGGAGTAGGCCACCTCCCTCAGCAACAACTTCCTGCTCAGGTACAAGACTGGGTGCTCTTGGCTCGCAGAGTCCACCTGGCTGAGCACCGCACTGAGGCCGAAGTCACTGGCGTCGGTTTGTACTATAAACGGCCGTGTGAAGTCGGTTGCCTGTAGCACCGGGGAGCTGGACAGGACAACCTGGAGGGCCCGGAAGGCTGTCTCGCAGTCCATTGTCCAATGGACTGCGGAGGGCAGCTTCTTCTTGGTGAGGTCCGTCAGGGGCTTCGCTAGGCTACTATAGTGTGGAACAAACCTCCTATAGTACCCGGCGGTCCCCAAGAAGGACATCACCTGCTTCTTGGTCCTGGGGATGGGCCAGGATGTGATGGCCTCCACATTCCGAGGCTCTGGCTTCAGAGCTCCCCTGCCTACCCGGTGACCCAGGTAGAGGACCTCACTCATGGCCAGCTGACACTTCCCCGGCTTGATGGTCAAACCTGCCTGGTGGATCCGCCTGAGCACCTGTGCTAGATGCTTTAGGTCAGGGGTCTCAAACATGCGGCCCGCGGGCCACATGCGATCCCTCAGGCTGCTTCATGCGGCCCCCAGGCCCATGCTCCTGTGAACTATTGCGGCCGGTGCAGGGGCCGCAGCCACTGTCTGTGTCGCGGGCGGAGGAGGGCACGCTGCGCTCTCCCACTGCTCGGGTCCGGCTGCCGCTGCTGCTGCGGCCTGCTGCTGCTCGGTGGCTCGAGCGATGGGCCGGATCCCGGGGACTCGAGCGGCGCTCCTCGCCCGTGAGTGAAAGGGGATTGGTTTTTGGGATTGTTTATTGTCCGTGACGCCACCCACGGTTGTAGTGATTGTATGGACACCACTGCTGCTCTGTATGGGGATCCCGGGAGCGATGACAGGGAGCAGCAAAGTTGTTGGTTCTCCCCTCCGTGGGTAGGGGGTGGTCGTCCCGGGGCCCAGTGATGAGTTGGGGGATGAGGGATGGCGGGGCCGGTGCAGGGCTTGGTGGGGTGCAGGGACGCGGGGGCAGCGCTGTGCCTCACGGCACTGTGGTACTCACTCAGCCTGAGACGGGGACACAGTTCTCGGTAAAACACACGGCTGGAAAGACGGTTCCCATGGACGGCTGCTGTTGCTTTTCCCCAGTAGTTGACGGTTACGGTCCCTTTTCCTGCACCTAAGTCTATGTTGGTAGCGATGGGTTCCCACCGGCAACCCGCTCCCCGGCTTGGATATGTGCCGGAGGAGCCCCTCTTTGCCCGCAGGCGCTGGCCCTGAGAAACTGGTGCCTTGGCGGTGGCGGTGTCTCTCTCTAACGGTTGGACTGTTGCCTTCAATCGGGACTTGGTTGCTGGGAGACCCAGAGGTTCCCTTCACTGATGGATTTGGCAAATTCACGGCGACTCCTAGCCTTGCCGGGATCCGAAAGGCCCCTGCCAATGGTGCTGGCTTCTCTTCGTATACTGCTCCGGTACCGCCGGGCCACCACCCGTCCACGGTCCTTTCGGCAACCTCCGATCAGCCTCTCCTGCAGACGGTCACCGCCGTCTGATAACCTTGCTGTTCTCAGTCCGGGGCACACACCCGGACCAACTTCAGGCTTTCTCAACTCTCACTTTCTCTTCCGCCTTTACTCCTCTCTCTTGCTCCTCTACCACTTCACTCTTAACTCTCACTCTCCCTAAACTGATCTCTTCACTCCTTCACTTCCCTAACTTAACTCTCACTCACTACAACTGATCTGCCTGGTTTTCCCGCCTCCAGGGCTGTGAACTCGGTGGGCGGAGACAACCGCCTGGCCCACCCCCTGGTGTGGACATCAGCCCCTGGAGGAAGGCAACAAGGATTTTTGTGTAGCTTTGGTGTACCTATCCGGGGTGTAGGGTGTGGTGGTGTCATGACCTGTGACCCCTGGCTTGCCCAGGGCGTCACATCTGCACTTTGTTAGATTAATGTTTTGCCAGTGCTGATCTCTGAGTTAAGGGCTCTGCACGCGCAGCGCGGGCAAAACAATCATCTGACATAAATCACTGACAGGGGCTACGGCCCCTGCACCAGCCGCGATAGTTAACAGGGGCACGGGCCTGGGGGCCGCACGAAGCAGAGATAAGGCAGCCGAGGGAACGCTGGACAGGTAAGAAGAATGGTGTTTTGTGTGTGTGTATATATATGTGTGTGTGTATGTATATACGTGTGTGTATGTATATACGTGTGTGTGTGTATGTATATACGTGTGTGTGTGTGAAGGACGGCACATTAACCCCTTAGCGATGTATGACATAATGGGTACGTCATGGCTCCCTGGTACTTAAGGACCCATGACGTACCCAGTACGGTGGCTGCGATCGCTTTGTATTGCAAATACCTTAGATTCGGGGAGGAGGGGACCTCAGGAAGGGTGGTGTCTCCTCCCCGGACCTACGGAGGCTGTGATTGGCTGAGCGGCGTTCGTCAGCCAATCACAGCCACTGTAATGTTTTAACCATTGAAAATGGCTGTAACATTGAAATCCAGCCATATCAGTGCAGCTGTAGCACTGCTCATTGGCTGGAGCTGGGTGACCTCAGCTTCACCCGCCCCCGCTCTGATTGGAGAAACCGGCCTTGTGACTCCAGCATCTGTGGAAGGTGAAGGGAGCGATTGGTAAGTTATAGCGCCCCTGCCCCCTTTCAGCCGCCGCCGCCACTGCCCCCCACCCATTACTACAGCATGGGGACATTACTATAGAATAGGAACAAGGTGGGCACATGATTATAGAATAGGGACAAGGTGGGCAATGTCTATAGAATAGGGACAAGGTGGGCACATTACTAAAGGACGGGGACATTACAAGGATGGGCATAATACTATTGGATGAGGACATTACTATAGAATGGGGACAAGGCTGGGGACATTACTAAAGGATGGGGACATTACAAGGATGGGCATAAAACTATTGGATTGGGACATTACTATAGAATGGGGACAAGGCTGGGGACATTACTATAGGATGAGGACATTACAAGGATGGGCATAATACTATTGGATGAGGACATTACTATAGAATAGGGACAAGGTCGGCACATTACTAAAGGATGGGGGCATTACTTACAAGGATGGGCATAATACTATTGGATGAGGACATTACTATAGAATAGGGACAAGGATGGGCATAATACTATTGGATGGGGACATTACTATAGAATGGGGACAAGGCTGGGGACATTACTATAGGATGGGGACTAGGATGGGCACAGTACTGCAGGATAGGGACATTACTACAAGGGGACAAGGATGAGAAACATTACAATAGGATAGGGATAAGGCTGGGGACATTACTATAGGATGGGGACAAGGATGGACACATTACTATAGGATGGACACATTATGATAAGATGGGGACATTACTATAGGATGGGACAGTACTATAGGATGGGGATAAGGTTGGCATATTACTATAGGATAGGGACATTACTGTAGGATGGGCACATTACTATAGAGTGGGACAACTATATGATGGGGACAGTACTACAGGATAGGGAGATTGCTACAAGGGGACAAAGATGGGGAACATTACTATAAGATGGGGACAAGGCTGGACACATTACTACAAGATGAGCACATTACGATAAGATGGGGACAAGGCTGGGGGCTGGGGACATTACTATAGGATGGGGACAAGGATGAGAACATTACTGTAGGATGGGAACCAGGATGAGGTACAATATTACAAGGGGGCAAGCATGGCCACATTACAACAAGATGGGGAACATTACTAAAAGATGTTGGCCAATATTTCTATATAGTGATAATTGTAACACTATTAGTTACAAGAAAGGGATTAAAATGTAAAAAAAAAAAAATAAGGCGTGACTTTTTTTTACCATCAAATTTTTTTTTTTATATATATTTAAACAAAGAATGTGTACATTTATTATAATAAACAAGTGAAAAATGTTCAAAATCAGTGATCCAAAGGTGTGTAAAAAAATATATGGTACCAATAAAAATGTCACTTTGTCCTGCAAAGAATGCAGCCCCCCAAATTATTTTTTTCCTCTGTGCGGCCCATACACCCAGCCGAGTTTGAGACCCCTGCTTTAGGTGATCCTCCCAGGTGGGACTGAAGATGGCGATGTCATCCAGGTATGCGGCCGCGTACCCTTCAAGTCCCTTGAGCAGGGTGTTGACCATCTGCTGGAAAGTGGCAGGGCATTCTTCATTCCGAATGGCATCACCGTGGACTCGTACATTCCAAATGGGGTAAGAAAAGCAGAGCGTTCCCTGGCCTCGCGAGTCAGGGGGATCTGCCAATATCATCGGCTCAGATCCATGATGGTCAGGTACTAAGCCCCAGCCAACTGATCGAGCAGGTCATCGATGCGTGGCATTGGGTACGCATCGGCGATCGTGACAGCATTGTGCCCCCTGTAGTCCATGCAGAACCGAGTGGTTCGGTCCTTCTTTGGGACAAGGACTACAGAAGAGGCCCAAGTGCTGTTGGATGCCTGGATCACCCCAGCTTCAGCATCTCGTCAATCTCCTGACGCAAGTGCTGCTACACCTCCAGGGAAACCCAATATGCTGAGCGCCGGATCAGGGGGTTGACCCCCAGTGTCCACGTCATGGACGGCCAACTCAGTCCTTCCGGGCTGGTTGGTAAACAACTTCTGGAAGGGGTGTAGGGTGGCCCACAGCTGGGACCGTTGGTCCTCCAAAAGCTGGTGGCCAACCTCCACATCCTCGATGGATCCACCCGCCCTAACCTGGATGAGCATATCCAAGAGGGTTTCCGCCTCTCCCTCTTCGGGCAGGTTGCACACGGGGAGTGCACATAC
The DNA here is from genome assembly GCF_048569485.1 of Anomaloglossus baeobatrachus. Classification (NCBI taxonomy): domain Eukaryota; kingdom Metazoa; phylum Chordata; class Amphibia; order Anura; family Aromobatidae; genus Anomaloglossus; species Anomaloglossus baeobatrachus. The sequence goes on from NC_134356.1 coordinate 242,018,680, forward strand.
CTCCCGCTCATGATCTGCCTTCATCATGTTCACATGGAAGGCCTTCCGCCTTCCATGGGCAGGGTCGAGTCTGACCAGGTACGTTACAGGGTTGAGCTGCTGGTATACAAGATATGGGCCTTCCTAGGCTGCCTGAAGCTTATCCTGTGGTACGGGAACCAGCACCCACACCTTTTGACCCACTTGGTAGGTCCTCTCACAAGCATTCTGGTTGTACCAACGCTTCTGATCGGCCTGGGCTTGAGCCATATTGTTGTGCAGCAGCTGCGTCAAGGCCTGCATTTTGTCCCGGAAGCGCACAACATACTCGATGACCGACACTCCAGGGGTGGCCAAATCCCCTTCCCAAACCTCTTTCACCAGAGCCAGGGGGCCCCGCACACGTCGCCCGTACAGGAGCTCAAAAGGTGAGAATCCCGTTGAGGCCTGTGGAACCTCCCGATAAGCAAATAACAGGTGGGTGAGATACCGTTCCCAGTCACGCCTGTGAGAGTCGACCAACATCTTAAGCATCTGCTTTAAAGTGCCATTGAACTGCTCGCAAGTTCGATACCAAGATGTACAAGGTCCAGATGGTCAGCATCACCAAGGCGGCAGGCATGGGACGGTGGGGGAGAGGGATTAACAAGGGCGCATGGTTGCAGCCAAACTGTTGAGGAAGGTGCAGGAGCCCAGGAAGAAATGGGGATGGGCATGGAAGACTCAGCAGATGAGGGAGACCTTGATCACATTTCTGTTGTTCGAGGTTGGGGTGAGAGGTCAGATGAAGGAATCATGATTCTCACCTCGCCGCCACGTCCTGGATGCGCAAGACACATGAGCGCTTTCTTGCTGCACTACCTACAACATGACTTTCGGATTGTCATAATTAGAAGTAATGCTGACTACTGGGTTGCCACACTCTTAGTTCCCCAGTAAAAGTCAAAATTTGCCGAAGTAATTCCATCCATAGAAAGGGACGCACGTATGCAGGAGTATCAGCGTTCTCTCGGAACGTGTCTTCAGTGCTGCTGGGTGTGTGCTGACAGATAAGCGCACGCGTCTGTCCAGTGACAATGTAGACAGACTAACGTTCATCAAGATGAACAAGTCATGGATCCGTAAGGACTTTTCTACCCATGTGTCATCCTGGGGAGACTAAAGGCTTGTGGATTTTTGAATGTGCTTCATGAAAATCAACATGTCAAGTTTGCAACTGGGGGACAATTGATGCCACTTAAGTGGTGTCTGTGGCCCAATTTTTGGAAAAAAGGGAGACTGGTTGGAGTCCCCTTGCTGTGTTTAAAATGATCCAAGATGAAGAAGTCATGGATCCGCAAGGACTTTTCTACCCCTGTGTCATACTCTGGTTGGGGTCCCCCTTTTTTTTTTTAAATGTTCCAAGATAAAGAAGTCATGGATCCGCAAGGACATTTTATCCCCTGTGTCATCCTGGGGAGACGAAAGGCTTGTGGATTTTGATTGTGCTTCATGCAAATCAACATGTCAAGTTTCCAACTCGGGACAATTGATGCCACTTAAGTGGTGTCTGTGGCCCAATTTTTGGAAAAAACTGAGACTCTGTTTGGAGTCCCCTTTTTGTTGTTTTTTAAATGTTCCAAGATGAAGAAGTCATGGATCCGCAAGGACTTTTCTACCCCTGTGTCATTCTGGGGAGAGTAAAGACTTGTGGACTTTGATTGTGCTTCATGCAAATCAACATGTCAAGTTTGCAACTGGGGGACAATTGATGCCACTTAAGTGGTGTCTGTGGCCCAATTTTTGGAAAAAAGGGAGACTCTGGTTGGAGTCCACTTGCTGTGTTTTACATGATTTTAGAAGGGCATGACATGCCTATATCTTTGTCTCCTCCTCCTTTTACTTGTCCAGCTCTTTTCTTTTCGCATGAGTATACAGTATGTACTTGTCACTTTTCCATGTGTTTGTAGTGTCTTGTCAGTTGTTTGTCAACTTTTGGACACCTTAGAAGGTGTTTTCTATGTGTTTGTATGTGCTTGTGTTTGCCTGCCATTGTTTTCAATGGTGTTCGAAGGTGTTCGTCGAACATTCGTCGAACGTTCGCCGACCACACCCGCCATTCGACGAACCGAACTTGAACATTAGGGGGGTGGCTCATCTCTACTCCCGGATGAACCCCCATCCTTGTGCGGGGTCAAAACAGTCGATCAGACCACGGCACCATGGCCCTCGGACTCGGGAAGCAGCGCTCCTCACTTGCTCATTCTCCTCACGGTTGCGAGTGGCAAGCTCCCGTCGTCGCCGGTTTCGTGTTGTTATCTCCGCTCGTAGTTGCTAATATCGTCATTCCCAGTAGGGGGCATCGGCATCTGGCCTCGGCTCCCTAGCTGGCTCTGGCTTCAGGTGCACTCTTGAGACCCCAACAGCCGTTGGGATGCCGCACGGTGGGGGAACCGGCAGCTCTTCAGGCTCCATCCCTGCTACTTCGGGTAGATGTACCGACTGCTCCGCAGCCGGGGTAGCAGGTTCCAGGTGCTCCTCCTCTAAGGACGGGCCCGGTGATGCGGCCGGGTCTGGTCTTGTTGGTGTCGGGGTGACCGCTGTCGTGACCGGATCGAGGATCGGAACCAGGGTTTCCGCAGCTGGGTTTTCACATAAAAGCACCGAAGGTTCCACTGCCGGGGTAAAAGTGGGATGCTCGGTGTCCGCCGAGGATGGGGTTGGTGGCAGTGGAGTGCTCACCAGGAGCGGGGGCGGTCAGGAATAGAGATGAGCGAACCGGTCGCGGTTCGGCTCGAGGTCGGTTCGCCGAACGGGGGTCCCGTTCGAGTTCGGTTCGTCGAACGTTCGTCGAACCAAACTCGAACCTATAGGCTATAATGGGAGGCAATCACAAACACATAAAAATGCATGATAAATGTACACAAACAGTTAATAAACATTGCCATAACACTTACCGGTCCCCGCGATCCCTCCTGCACTCTGTCTCCTGCCGCTATTCCATCCGATGATCGCTGAATCCTCCTGGTGACCGGCACTGCCAGCAGAGAAGCAGGACCTATCGTGACGTCAAAATAGCCATATGACCAGTCACGTGGCTATTATCTCATTGGCTACAGACTGGTCACATGACTGTGACACGTCATGTAGGACCTGCGAGTGCATCTCTCCGGTACACGGTGCATATTTGTGTATCGCCGTGTACCGGCGATATGCTCTAGCACACGGTCAACTCTCCGTTCCGTTAGGGACCGGCTGACACAGCCGGTCATTAACGGAGATCACCGTTGCCATAGCAACGCAGTTAGCAGTGACGCCACCGCTAACCGCGGCTCCGGGAGCACCGTTGCTATGGTAACGCGTCTGTCAGCGTTACCGCTGTTACCGCTAGCAGCACTGATCACTCACGGAGTGAAGGCTGCACGCTGCTTCCCGATTGTAGTGAGGATTGTAGTGAGGATGAGGTGCCCCAGCCCATGATGGGCTGGTGCACCTCATCCTCACTACAATCGTCACTACTACTACACTAGTGAGGATTGTAGTGAGGATGAGGTGCCCCAGCCCATGATGGGCTGGTGCACTGCATCCTCACTACAATCGTCACTACTACTACACTAGTGAGGATTGTAGTGAGGATGAGGTGCCCCAGCCCATGATGGGCTGGTGCACCTCATCCTCACTACAATCGTCACTACTACTACACTAGTGAGGATTGTAGTGAGGATGAGGTGCCCCAGCCCATGATGGGCTGGTGCACCTCATCCTCACTACAATCGTCACTACTACTACACTAGTGAGGATTGTAGTGAGGATGAGGTGCCCCAGCCCATCAAGTAAAGGGCTGGGGCACCTCATCCTCACTACAATCCTCACTACAATCCTGAAGTGCAGTTTCTTCAAATTCATTTAAAGGCACTTGGAACGCTGAAATTGCTGCTTATAATTTAAGCCTCTATTAAAAACCTCTTATCAGCGCTGGTTTATTGGGGATTTATTGGGCTGACAGGGGGTAATAAAGATGGAGTCTCTAATGTGTCTGTGTATTTATTTCTATTAAAGTATTTTTTCTCTGTGTGGTGTCTTTTTTTAACCCTTTATTGGAGATTCTTAATGGCCGGGTCAAACATGCCTGACATTAAGAATCTCTGGCTTAATACTGGCTAGTAAAACAAAGCCAGTATTAACTCATGATTACCCAACAAGCCACCCGACTCCAGGGCTGTTGGAAGAGTTGGATACAGCGCCAGATGATGGCGCTTCTATGAAAGCGCCATTTTCTGGGACGGCTGCGGACTGCAATTCGCAGCAGAGGTGCCCAGAAACCTCGGGCTAACCTGTGCTTCGGATTCCAATCCCCAGCTGCCTAGTTGTACCCGGCTGGACACAAAAATGGGGCGAAGCTTACGTCGTTTTTTTTTTAATTATTTCATGAAATAAGTGAAATAATTAAAAAAACCGGGCTTCCCTATATTTTTGGTTCCCAGCCGGGTACAAATAGGCAACTGGGGGTTGGAGGCAGCCCGTGGCTGCCTGCTGTACCTGGCTAGCATACAAAAATATGGCGAAGCCCACGTCATTTTTTTGGTGGGCAAAAAACTTCTGCATACAGTCCTGGATGGAACGATGAGGAGAGGATTCACCAGCACAGAAATCCAGGCAAATTGTTTCTTTAAAATGAATATTCTTTATTCATGTGAGATTAAAAAGTCCATGTTCTGGTAATCAAGCCCATGTTAGAGAGGACGCGTTTCGAACATCCAGTTCTTATTCAGTCTCTAGTGCATTTAGTCAGAGGACTGTTTAAAAAGGGCTAACCCAAACACGTGGTCAAATGGATAGGGAGAGCATGGTAATTACAAAAAAGTTAACCCCTTAAGGTAAATCAGTACATATAATCATTTAACACATATATACATATACAACAATGAACAGATTTAATATGCAAACATAAGTTCATTCCTTTTATTTAGACCCTTAGGGAATCTTGTACCCAATAAAAAAATCCACTTTATTTCTCTTTGGAAGAGGATATCCTTTAAATTTCCACCTCTTTTAGGTAATTTAACTTTTTCAATGGCATTAACTTTCATGCCTTTAAAATTACCAGCATGTGCGTCGCGAAAATGCTGAGACGCACCTGATAATTTTCTAGTGGTGGCATTATTCACATCATAGATGTGTTCCGATATCCTCTTTCTGAGTGGGCGACAAGTGCTCCCTACGTATTGCAACTGGCAAATTGTACAGGAAATCAAATAAACTACATGGTCTGAACTGCAGTTAATCAGGGACGTTATTTCATAAGTTTTTTTATCTGTGTATGAAAAAACGTTTTTTACATTTGACATATAGCCACAAAGACCGCAAGCTCTGTGGCCGCATTTGTAAGAACCTATGCTAGGTAACCAATTGCCGGTGTTTTTTTCCACATTAGAAAAACCGCATCTATTTAAATGATCACTAGGTGATAAAATGGATCCCAAAGTGGTGTTTCTTTTTGAGACAAACTTGACACCATCTTTCAAAATTTGATACAAAGTATCGTCTGTGGATAAAATAGGTAAATATTTTTTGATAATTCTAGTTATATCGTAATAGTTCTTACTATACATAGTAGAAAAAACAACCGGCAATTCTTTCTGGGGACTGATTTTATTCATTTCAAGGTATTGTGATCTACTTTTAGTGCTTGCTTTATTTCTGTTTTTTTGAAGATTTTTTAAATTGTAACCCCTGGCCAAAAATCTTTTTTCAATGGTGTTACATTCCATATCAAAATTTTCTTGAGTGGTACAACACCTCCTGGCACGGATATACTCCCCTGCAGGGATGTTTTCTATGACATGTTTTGGATGGCAACTCTCTGCATGTAATAGGGAGTTGCCTGATATAGGTTTTCTATATAGACTACAGTTGATTTCCCCACTACTACTATCCCCATGAATCTGTATGTCCAAAAAATTGATTTTTGATAAATCATGAAAAAAAGTAAAGGAGAGATTGTGGGCATTATTACTGATGTAAAAAATAAAATCTTCAATTTTTTTATTTGGATTTTGCCACACAATGAGTATATCGTCTATGTATCTTAGATATAGTGCTATGTCCAATAGAAAAGGGTTACATTGATTAAAAATAAACTGTTCCTCCCACCAAAACATGAATATGCCTGCTAGTGAAGGGGAGAAACGTGCACCCATTGAACATCCCTGCAGTTGAATATATCCTTTGCCCAGGAAGGTGAAATAGTTATTTTTTAGTAAAAAATCAGTGACTTCTAACAAATAGTTTTGAAGTTCAGATGAATAATTAGAATATTTTTTGAGTAAATCCCTCAAAGCCAAAATGGCAAGTGTATGTGGAATAGATGTATACAGCGATTGAACATCGCAAGTAAGCCAACTAAAGTTATTTTGCCACTTAATTTGGGAGATAATATTCAATACATGTTTGCTGTCCAATACATATCCAGGGGACATTTTCGGTAGAAATTGTAAATGGTTGTCCAACCACTCTGACAGATGTTCAATGTTGGAATTAATGCCTGAAACAATTGGTCTCATTTTGGGAGGGAAAAGGTCTTTGTGTGACTTGGGCAAGGCATGTAAAAGTGGTGTTAAAGAGGAAGAAGGATTGAGGTAATCTTTTTGTTTTTCATCTATTAAACCTAAATACAGACCCTCCTCTAAAATTCTCTAAAGATTTTTTGATACCTGCAGAGGGGTCGTACTCAACTTCCCTGTAGGTATCGCAATCTTGTAGCATATTCAATACCTCCCTCTCATAAAGACCTACATCCAAAATTACAACCGCACCCCTCTTGTCAGAATTTTTTATAATGATGTTAGAATTTTTCTGTAAAGAAATAATTGCATCTTTCTCTGCTTTAGATAAATTTTGAACCATGGGTTCTTGTTGGTGAGAAAGAGCAGTTAATTCTTTTTCCACTATATTCTGAAAGTCAGTCATTTGGTCACACCTGGATGGGATAGGGTAGAAAAGCGGATTCGGAACATTAAAATGAGGAACCGCACAATGTGCACCAATGTTAATGCTGTTATCACTTGAAAGATCGTTCAAGTCTTGTAAAGCCATTTGCTTTTTAAACGACAATGGGGAAAAAAGATTGTCAGTTAATGCATTTGAAACACTTAAAACGTCAGAACCACCTTCAGTATGAAAGAAGTGTTTTTTTACTGTCAATTTTCAGATGAATTTATTAACATCCAATATTGTTTTAAAAAGGTCAAACCTTTTGTTGGGAACAAAATTCAGGCCCCTTTTTAAAACACTTATTTCATTACTGTTCAAAATGCATGCTGACATGTTTATAACAGAATAATTATCATCAACTTTTATTACTTCCTTCCCCTCGTATAATGACTGTGTTGGTACACATTGTTTTCTGTGTTTCCGACCACCCCTCCTTGTTTTTTTCGATTTTTCTGAAAAAAAGGTTGGTACTTTGAGTTTTTTGACACACTCAGAGAAGTGGATGGAATATCAAGGTTGGTATCAGATGTGTCATTTGGTCACCCTCAAGGTGTGACCAAATGACTGACTTTCAGAATATAGTGGAAAAAGAATTAACTGCTCTTTCTCACCAACAAGAACCCATGGTTCAAAATTTATCTAAAGCAGAGAAAGATGCAATTATTTCTTTACAGAAAAATTCTAACATCATTATAAAAAATTCTGACAAGGGGGGTGCGGTTGTAATTTTGGATGTAGGTCTTTATGAGAGGGAGGTATTGAATATGCTACAAGATTGCGATACCTACAGGGAAGTTGAGTACGACCCCTCTGCAGGTATCAAAAAATCTTTAGAGAGAATTTTAGAGAAGGGTCTGTATTTAGGTTTAATAGATGAAAAACAAAAAGATTACCTCAATCCTTCTTCCTCTTTAACACCACTTTTACATGCCTTGCCCAAGTCACACAAAGACCTTTTCCCTCCCAAAATGAGACCAATTGTTTCAGGCATTAATTCCAACATTGAACATCTGTCAGAGTGGTTGGACAACCATTTACAATTTCTACCGAAAATGTCCCCTGGATATGTATTGGACAGCAAACATGTATTGAATATTATCTCCCAAATTAAGTGGCAAAATAACTATAGTTGGCTTACTTGCGATGTACAATCGCTGTATACATCTATTCCACATACACTTGCCATTTTGGCTTTGAGGGATTTACTCAAAAAATATTCTAATTATTCATCTGAACTTCAAAACTATTTGTTAGAAGTCACTGATTTTTTACTAAAAAATAACTATTTCACCTTCCTGGGCAAAGGATATATTCAACTGCAGGGATATTCAATGGGTGCACGTTTCTCCCCTTCACTAGCAGGCATATTCATGTTTTGGTGGGAGGAACAGTTTATTTTTAATCAATGTAACCCTTTTCTATTGGACATAGCACTATATCTAAGATACATAGACGATATACTCATTGTGTGGCAAAATCCAAATAAAAAAATTGAAGATTTTATTTTTTACATCAGTAATAATGCCCACAATCTCTCCTTTACTTTTTTTCATGATTTATCAAAAATCAATTTTTTGGACATACAGATTCATGGGGATAGTAGTAGTGGGGAAATCAACTGTAGTCTATATAGAAAACCTATATCAGGCAACTCCCTATTACATGCAGAAAGTTGCCATCCAAAACATGTCATAGAAAACATCCCTGCAGGGAAGTATATCCGTGCCAGGAGGTGTTGTACCACTCAAGAAAATTTTGATATGGAATGTAACACCATTGAAAAAAGATTTTTGGCCAGGGGTTACAAATTAAAAAATCTTCAAAAAGCCAGAAATAAAGCAAGCACTAAAAGTAGATCACAATACCTTGAAATGAATAAAATCAGTCCCCAGAAAGAATTGCCGGTTGTTTTTTCTACTATGTATAGTAAGAACTATTACGATATAACTAGAATTATCAAAAAATATTTACCTATTTTATCCACAGACGATACTTTGTATCAAATTTTGAAAGATGGTGTCAAGTTTGTCTCAAAAAGAAACACCACTTTGGGATCCATTTTATCACCTAGTGATCATTTAAATAGATGCGGTTTTTCTAATGTGGAAAAAAACACCGGCAATTGGTTACCTAGCATAGGTTCTTACAAATGCGGCCACAGAGCTTGCGGTCTTTGTGGCTATATGTCAAATGTAAAAAACTTTTTTTCATACACAGATAAAAAACTTATGAAATAACGTCCCTTATTAACTGCAGTTCAGACCATGTAGTTTATTTGATTTCCTGTACAATTTGCCAGTTGCAATACGTAGGGAGCACTTGTCGCCCACTCAGAAAGAGGATATCAGAACACATCTATGATGTGAATAATGCCACCACTAGAAAATTATCAGGTGCGTCTCAGCATTTTCGCGACGCACATGCTGGTAATTTTAAAGGCATGAAAGTTAATGCCATTGAAAAAGTTAAATTACCTAAAAGAGGTGGAAATTTAAAGGATATCCTCTTCCAAAGAGAAATAAAGTGGATTTTTTTTATTGGGTACAAGATTCCCTAAGGGTCTAAATAAAAGGAATGAACTTATGTTTGCATATTAAATCTGTTCATTGTTGTATATGTATATATGTGTTAAATGATTATATGTACTGATTTACCTTAAGGGGTTAACTTTTTTGTAATTACCATGCTCTCCCTATCCATTTGACCACGTGTTTGGGTTAGCCCTTTTTAAACAGTCCTGTGACTAAATGCATTAGAGACTGAATAAGAACTGGATGTTCGAAACGCGTCCTCTCTAACATGGGCTTGATTACCAGAACATGGACTTTTTAATCTCACATGAATAAAGAATCTTCATTTTAAAGAAACAATTTGCCTGGATTTCTGTGCTGGTGAATCCTCTCCTCATCGTTCCTACATGGATTTGCTTACCTTCTCATCTCCGTGCACAATCCAGGATTCTTTGGCTTCCATTATATAGGTGAGCTGGGCAACTTCTAACTTTACAGTCCTGGATGGAGTATACTGAGCCTTGTAGTTCTGCAGCTGCTGTCTGCTCTTCTCCATACAGACAGACAGCAGCTGCAGAACTACAAGGCTCAGCATACTCCATCCAGGACTGTATGCAGAAGTTTTTTGCCCCCTGAAAAGATTATGTGGGCTTCGCCATATTTTTGTATGCTAGCCGGGTACAGCAGGCAGGTACGGCTGCCCCCAACCCCGGTACGGGTGCCCCCAACCCCCAGTTGCCTATTTGTACCCGGCTGGGAACCAAAAATAAAGGGAAGCCCTTTTTTTATTATTTCATGAATTTCATGAAATAATTAGAAAACAAATGACGTAGGCTTCGCCCCATTTTTGTGTCCAGCCAGGTACAACTAGGCAGCTGGGGATTGGAATCCGCAGCACAGGTTGGCCTGAGCTTTCCGGACCCCACTGCTGAGAATTGCAGTCTGCAGCCGCCACAGAAAATGGCATTTTCATAGAAGCGCCATCTTCTGGCGCTGTATCCAACTTTTCCAGCACCTGCCTGCTATACCTGGCTAGCATACAAAAATATGGCGAAGCTCACGTCCTTTTTTTGTAGTTTTTTGGCAAAAAAAATAAAAAATGCTTCCTTGGATTTTCCATTGCCAGTGAAGGTAACACCAAGCAGTGGGGGTTAGCAGCCAGTAGCTGCTTGGATTACCCTTAGCTAGCAATACAAAAAATGCAGCGGGAGCCCATATATATTTTTTTTAATTATTTATTTAAATAACTAAAAATTAAATGGGCTTCCCTGTATTTTGATTGCTGGACATCACAGTGCTGTAAAAATAAATCTTTAAAAAAATGACGTAGCGCTCCGCGGTATTTTTGATTCTCAGCGCAGATAAAGCAGACAGCTATGGGTTGCCACCCCCATCTGCCTGCTGTTATCTTGGTTGGCAATCAAAATACAGGGAAGCCCATTAATTTTTTCTATTTAAAAAATAGTTAAAAAAAAAAATGACGTTGGGTCCCCCCATTTTTGATAGCCAGCTAGGGTAAAGCAGACGGCTGTAGCCTGAAAACCACAGCTGGCAGCTTTACCGTGGTTGGGGATCCAATGTGGAGGTCCCCTCACGCTCTTTTTTATAATTATTTTATAAATATTAATAATTACACAATAAAAGTAGGGTCCCCCCCAAATTGGATCCCCAGCCAAGGTAAAGCGGACAGCTGTGGTCTGGTATTCTCAGGGTGGGAAGGTCCATAGTTATTGGGCCTTCACAGCCAAAAATAGCAGGCCGCAGGCACCCCAGACGTGGCGCATCCACTAAATGCGCCAATCCTGGCGCTTCACCCCAGCTCATCCCGTGCCCTGGTGCAGTGGCAAACGGGGTAATAAATCGGGTTGATACTAGCTGTAAAGTCACCTGAGATCAAGCCCAGCAGTTTGTGATGTCATGGCGTCTATTAGATACCCAACATCATAAACTGTCAGTACTAACAAAAAAAAAAAAAACGACAAAAGAAATTTATTTGAAAAAACAGTCCCCAAAACATTTCCTCTTTCACCAATTTATTGTAAGAAAAAAAATGAAGGGGTCCCACGACGACTCTGGACCGTCTAGAATATGGGGGGGGAGACACTCAGGGAACGTATCCCCCATTTTCTAGGAGTGCGGACCCTTCATGTGAGGAGTGTGGGTGCAATGAATCTGCACTCACTCTTCTCGGGTCCACAGCAGCAGAGTCCATGTCGTAATGGTTGCTACCAAAGCTTCAATGCCCTGCTCATGAGGTAAGGCCATGCCTAATCAGGAGAACTACTGTAGAGGAAGCTCTGCTCACTGGTATATAGGTGCTCAGAGGTAATAATAGATAAAATTAGTGAGTAACCTCGGCACTCTAAATCTCCCAGACTAAGTCAGTAAGTCACAACGGATAGTAATGCAAAATCACTCTTTATTGGTCCGAATTAAGAAAAAATTTTTTTTCATAAGCATATATGTTTTTGTCCAAAACAAGTTACAAATGACGTTTCGGCCTGAGCCTTCGTCAGATTGGACTTATCTGCATGTAATCATGAAAAATGACAATAATCAGTATCACATAAGAGTGAGAGAACAATAACATAAACTCGAACAATGTAGAGGTACAATTGGGATGCAGCAAAAAAATTGCAACACAGCAAGAAATGAAACACATTATACAAATGTCATAATACAGTACAAGGACAATATAGTAATGACAAATATGGGGTCAGAGTAGGCTTAGACAGCTCTGGTATGAAAGAGATGTCAATCATAAAGTAACATGTGCAGTAGGTGTAGAGCTACACTATGCATGGCAGAGCTAATGGGTAGACCGACCATAGAAAAAGAACGGAGAAAAAGTGGAGAAAAAGTGGATTAAAAATGTAGAAAAAGTGGAGAAAAAGTGGAGAAAAAATGGAGAAAAAAATAGAGAAAAAGTGGAGAAAAAGTGGATTAAAAATGTAGAAAAAGTGGAGAAAAAGTGGAGAAAAAGTGGAGAAAAAATGGAGAAAAAAAATGGAGAAAAAAAATGGAGAAAAAGTGGATTAAAAATGTAGAAAAAGTGGAGAAAAAGTGGAGAAAAAATGGAGAAAAAAATGGAGAAAAAGTGGAGAAAAAGTGGAGAAAAAGTGGAGAAAAAGTGGAGAAAAGGTGGAGAAAAAGTGGAGAAGTGGAGAAGAAATGGAGAAGAAGTGGAGAAAAAGTTTAGAAAAAATGGAGAAAAAGTGGAGAAAAAGTGGAGAAAAAGTGGAGAAAAAAATAGAGAAAAAGTGGAGAAAAGGTGGAGAAAAAGTGGAGAAGAAGTGGAGAAAAAGTGGAGAAAAAGTGGAGAAAAAGTGGAGAAAAAGTGGAGGAAAAAATGGAGAAAAAGTGGAGAAAAAGTGGAGAAAAAGTGGAGGAAAAAATGGAGAAAAAGTGGAGAAAAAGTGGAGAAAAATGGATTAAAAATGTAGAAAAAGTGGAGAAAAAGTGGTGAAGTGGAGAAAAAGTGGAGAAAAGGTGGAGAAAAAAATGGATAAAAAGTGGAGAAAAAGTGGAGAAAAAATGTAGAAAAAGTGGAGAGAAAAATGGAGAAAAAGTGGAGAAAAAGTGGATTAAAAATGTAGAAAAAGTGGAGAAAAAGTGGAGAAAAAGTGGAGAAAAAGTGGGGAAAAAGTGGAGAAAAGGTGGAGAAAAAAATGGATAAAAAGTGGATAAAAAGTGGAGAAAAAATGTAGAAAAAGTGGAGAAAAAATGGAGAAAAAGTGGAGAAAAGGTGGAGAAAAAGTGGAGAAGTGGAGAAAAAAGTGGAGAAAAAGTGGAGAAGAAGTGGAGAAAAAGTGGAGAAAAAGTGGAGAAAAAGTGGAGAAAAAGTGGAGAAAAAGTGGAGAAAAAATGGAGAAAAAGTGGAGAAAAAGTGGAGAAAAAATGGAGAAAAAAATGGAGAAAAAGTGGAGAAAAAGTGGAGAAAAAGTGGAGAAAAAGTGGAGAAAAGGTGGAGAAAAAGTGGAGAAAAAGTGGAGAAAAGGTGGAGAAAAAGTGGAGAAGTGGAGAAGAAATGGAGAAGAAGTGGAGAAAAAGTTTAGAAAAAATGGAGAAAAAGTGGAGAAAAAGTGGAGAAAAAGTGGAGAAAAAAATGGAGAAAAAGTGGAGAAAAGGTGGAGAAGAAGTGGAGAAAAAGTGGAGAAAAAGTGGAGAAAAAGTGGAGGAAAAAATGGAGAAAAAGTGGAGAAAAAGTGGAGAAAAAGTGGAGGAAAAAATGGAGAAAAAGTGGAGAAAAAGTGGAGAAAAAGTGGATTAAAAATGTAGAAAAAGTGGAGAAAAAGTGGAGAAGTGGAGAAAAACTGGAGAAAAAGTGGAGAAAAGGTGGAGAAAAGGTGGAGAAAAAAATGGATAAAAAGTGGAGAAAAAGTGGAGAAAAAATGTAGAAAAAGTGGAGAAAAAAATGGAGAAAAAGTGGAGAAAAAGTGGAGAAAAAGTGGATTAAAAATGTAGAAAAAGTGGAGAAAAAGTGGAGAAAAAGTGGAGAAAAAGTGGGGAAAAAGTGGAGAAAAGGTGGAGAAAAAAATGGATAAAAAGTGGAGAAAAAGTGGAGAAAAAATGTAGAAAAAGTGGAGAAAAAATGGAGAAAAAGTGGAGAAAAGGTGGCGAAAAAGTGGAGAAGTGGAGAAAAAAGTGGAGAAAAAGTGGAGAAGAAGTGGAGAAAAAGTGGAGAAAAAGTGGAGAAAAAGTGGAGAAAAAGTGGAGAAAAAGTGGAGAAAAAGTGGAGAAAAAATGGAGAAAAAAATGGAGAAAAAGTGGAGAAAAAGTGGAGAAAAAGTGGAGAAAAAGTGGAGAAAAGGTGGAGAAAAAGTGGAGAAAAAATGGAGAAAAAATGGAGAAAAAAATGGAGAAAAAGTGGAGAAAAAGTGGAGAAAAAATGGAGAAAAAAATGGAGAAAAAGTGGAGAAAAAGTGGAGAAAAATGGAGAAAAAGTGGAGAAAAAATGGATAAAAAGTGGAGAAAAAGTGAAGCAAAAACGGAGAAAAAATGGAGAAAAAGTGGAGAAAAAGTGGAGAAAAAAATGGAGAAAAAATGGAGAAAAAAGTGGAGAAAAAGTGGAGAAAAAGTGGAGAAAAAGTGGAGAAAAGGTGGAGAAAAGGTGGAGAAAAAAATGGATAAAAAGTGGAGAAAAAGTGGAGAAAAAGTGGAGAAAAAAATGGAGAAAAAATGGAGAAAAAAGTGGAGAAAAAGTGGAGAAAAAGTGGAGAAAAAGTGGAGAAAAGGTGGAGAAAAGGTGGAGAAAAAAATGGATAAAAAGTGGAGAAAAAGTGGAGAAAAAGTGGAGAAAAAAATGGAGAAAAAGTGGAGAAAAATGGAGAAAAAATGTAGAAAAAGTGGAGAAAAAGTGGAGAAAAAATGGAGAAAAAGTGGAGAAAAAGTGGAGCACCCTTTGGTGCCTTTCATGTGGCACTAAGGGGTGCTTAGCTTTGTATTTAGCCAAAAAATTGAAAAAAAAAATGACGTAGGGTTCCCCCTATTTTTGTAGCCAGCTAGGGTAAAGCAGACGGCTGCAGCCTGCAGACCACAGCTGACAACCTCACCTTGGCTGGTAATCCAAAACTGAGGGCACCCCACGCTGTTATTTTAAATTAAATAAATAATTAAAAAAAAAAAACACGTAGGGGTCCCTCCAAAATTGGATCACCAGCCAAGGTAAAGCAGACAGCTGGGGTCTGATATTCTCAGTCTAAGGAAGTCCATGGTTATTGGACTCTCCCAAGCCTAAAAATAGCAGGCCGCAGCCGCCCCAGATGTGGCGCATCCATTAGATGCGCCAATCCTGGTGCTTCGCCCCAGCTCATACCGCACCCTGGTGCGGTGGCAAACGGGGTAATATATGGGGTTAATACCAGATGTGTAATGTCACCTGGCATCAAGCCCTGGGGTTGGTGAGGTCAGGCGTCTATCAGATACCCGACATCAACAACCCAGTCAGTAATAAAAAAAAATAGACGACAAAGACATTTTTATTTGAAAAAACACTCCCCAAAACATTCCCTCTTTAACCAATTTATTAGAAAGAAAAACAAATCCAGGTCTGGTGTAATCCAAGGGGTTGCCATGACGATCCACACTGTCCCAGTCAATGAAGAGCAGGATGTTCCCCATTGGCTGGGAGAGCAGTGCAGTGACCTGAGCTAACATCAATGGGTCAGCCCAGGTCACTGCAGGGGATGACAAGTGCTGCTGTCAGCGAGGTACATTACCTGCGCTGATCTCCAGCACACTGACAGCCCCTGTCACTGAGTTCAATGACCACCGCCTTCACACCAAGTATCGCGAGAGGCCCGTGACGTCACCGCTAGTCAGTCTCGGGTCGGAAGCGAGAGGTGATGTGACAAGAGGCGGCCATGGAGGAAAGTGACAGCGCTGAGGTCGGGATGGCGGGACTTCATCACCGCAGGTAAGCCGAGCGGGACCGTGTGTGTGTGTGTGTGTGTGTGTGTGTATGTATGTATGTGTACATGCCGCGGGCAGTAGGGGGCGGAGCGAGCTGAGCGGGGAAGTGTGGGCTTCCTGCACGTAACTAGGATAAACATCAGGTTACTAACCAAAGCGCTTTGGTTGGATACCCGATGTTTATCTTGGTTACCAGCTTTTGGCAGGCTGCCAGCGATGGCTCCTGCACACTGTAGCTGTAAAAAGCCCTGCTTTTTGCTGCTAGAACCGTTCTCGAACGTATCTAGAACTATCGAGCTTTTGCAAAAAGCTCGAGTTCTAGTTCGATCTCGAACAGCCCCCAAAATCACTCGAGCCTAGAACTGGAGAACCGCGAACCGCGCTCAACTCTAGTCAGGAACCCTCAGCCGCATCGGCCGGATTAGGGCAATCAGTAGGGATTGGATAACTGCTCACCCTCTCTTCACGTGGGATCTCAATCTCACGGGCTCGCACCGCCATCGCCAGGCTCCTCATCTCTTCCCTCCAGTGATCCAAGATGAACAGGAACTACTTCCGCATCCTCCTGCACAGTTGCTCTGTCTCCTCCTCGATCCAGGTCGCGGTCCCGGGAACAGCACGTTTCGGTGACCAGCTCCCCTCACTCATCTTGCCTCTGCGCTGTCCAGGAACGTTATGGCAGAGTCCTGGAGTCTCTGCTTTTCTTCCGCTGTAGTTAGATTCCGGCATGCCCCCTCGGTTTTCACTCAGCACTCCTCTCGATGCTGTGGCTCTCTGGGAACTTCTGGTTCTGGCCTTAAACTCCAGACGTAGGGCGGGGCTTCTGTTTCACGCACTTTTGCGGTGAAGATGGCGTTTTTGTTGCGAAAAGATGGTGGAAGATGGCGGAATTGGCGAAAACGAGATTTTGACTCGCGGTTTTCGGTCTTCAAGGTGCACGTCACCCAGGTAAGTGGGTCCTGCTCGTATCCTGTTCATGACGCCAGGTTTTTCGAGGTGTACCGCCCCCATGCCAGCAGCCGGGCTCTTGGATCCGGATCCACGGTGGCTCAAGGGGCGTCCAGACCCGGGGGTCTCGCGGCCACTCAAATAGAAAAAAGAGGGTATTTACAGGGGGTATTGTATGGAATAGTTTGTGACGCCACCCGTGGTGTGTGGTAAGGTGAAGTACCACCGCTGTGGCTGGGAGTACCCGGTGGCGATGGAGTGGGCAGCCAGGTGTTTAACCGCTCCACGGGTAGGAGGAATGCCCCAGGACTTGGTGATGGTGACAGGGAGATGCCGTTGGGGAACTAAGGGTCACTTGCGTACTCACTCAGTCCAATAACGCTGACATCGACAACTGTAGTAAACCAAAGTTCTGGACACCACTGCCGCTGAGGGGGAGTACGCCTGGGTCCCATTTCCGTTGGTGTTGCCTGTTGATCCGTGACCTTTCCCTTGGCACCTTGTTTCTCTCTGGTTGGTCTCTGTAGCCTGAAACTAGTCGGGTCCTGCTCCCCAGTATAGCTAACTGAGGGAGCTTGCTCTCAGGGTTCATGCTTGGGATTTCTTGGACCGTATTTGTGTAAAGTCCTATCCCTCTCGTTGCACTAGTACCCCGATTTTGGAGTGGGTAGAGAGCGGATCTTGAAGGCTCCATTCTCATTGGGTAAATTGTCAGGTTGCCTGAAGCTACTCCATGACCTAGGGTCCACGTACCCCGTCGTGCCCTGGTCCCAGCCCGGTGATGGTACAAGACCGCCGGCTGTCCTCCATGACAATGCTGTGCCCCTTGTCACGATCCCCTGCGATCGGTGGTCCAGCTCCTACCAGGCCCAGACCAACGTCTGCTACCTAGTAGTTCCAAGGAGCCCAGCTCTTGACATTCTCTCACTTTCACCTCCAATACTACTCTCCGTCTGACTCCAACTGAACTGCTCCTGACACTCCTGACCCCCCTAACCAACCCCCCAAGTCGGTGACCCTATTACACTCAGGCCGTCCACTGGTGTGTCTGGTGGGTGTGGTGTAGAGTGTTCCTAGGATTTTGATTAGCTGGTCTTTGGCAACACCATTTGGTTAAGGACCCGTAACCAAGGAGGAGGTGGATATTGCACAGAAGGGCAAATTGCACAATACCCTGTGACGACCTGATAGGCCAGGGCTTCACATTCCCCCTTGGTTAAACGTAGCTTGTCCCCGAGTTACAGGACATCAGAGGTTTATTCTTTTTTTTTAAACTGTGAAAAAGTAGAAAAAGAACATTATAAGTATAAGGAGATGTGCATTTTCGACATAACTTGTTTGTGCAGGGCAGGGATGGTCTGCCTGGAAAGGTAATGACAGCTTGAAACCATGAACTATGGGCTAGCCACCTCCATAAGTTTTTTAAAAAAATTTCCATCTTCACTAGCCAGATTGGCATGATTTCAAATTCAAGGAATTGGAAATGCTGCAATTCAGGACCAGGGTTAGTGGGTTGGTAAAGGCGGCGTTACACGCTATGATTTATCTAACGCTATGTCATTGGGGTCACGGATTCCGTGACGCACATCCGGAATCGTTAGCGGCGTCGTTGCGTGTGATACCTGCAAGCGACTCCGAATGATTGCAGATAGGTTGAAAAACGTTGACCGTTGACACGTTGTTCAGTTTCAAAACATTGTTCGTCGTTTGGAACGCAGCAGACATATTGGTATGTTTGACACCCTGCCAACGACGAACAACATCCACACGACTGCCTTGGTCAAACAATATATCGCTGAACGATTTAGCGTCGTTTGTGAGATGTGTACGTGTGACCGCTAATAAAAAAACCTATGAGCGATCTCAGCAAATCGTAACTACGATCTGGGCATGTCACATCACTAATGAGATCGTCAGATAAATCGTAGCGTGTAACGGGGCTTTTAGGCAGTGCTTTCTATTTGTCTCCATTGTTTGAGGGATGGAAAGCTGAATGCTTCCGTGGGACGGTCTGGAGCTGCTCAGTGACACTGCTGGTGGTAATGCTGTCACATCATGTCTTTGCGGAGAGTCAGGTGGTCCTATTGCTCGAGAGGGGGAGAAAAAAGCAAAGACCGCAGCAGAAAAGGAAGCAGGAGGAGCCTCAGATCTTTTCTGGTTTCTCAGGTGTTTACTCCACTGCAGCTTGTGCTTTGTATTCAGATGCGTTGTCATATAGGTGGTGCTTAGTTTAAGAACATTAATGCCTCACTTTAGACTCTGACAGCACAGCGTGCAAAACCACCCGTAATCCTGTCCCTCATTCGAGCAGTGTCCTGTCTCTATGCTTATCAAAGGAAAATGACGGTGCCACCCATGATCCGAATGTTATAAAGGCTGAGTCATGTGGTGCACCAGCCAATAACAGCCATGCCAATAATTTGCATGGTTGTGATGGCTGCAGAAGTGCCCACATCTGAAAAGCTTGTTGATTGGCTGTGCTGCAGCCATTCAACTTCTGAACAACATCCAAACTCCGAACTCAACCACAGACTTCCGGGAGAAGTCCGTGCTCAGATTTGAGCATCCTGAACTTTACATTTTGGGTTTACTCATGCGTAATAACAAATATTTCCAATTTCTAGCAAGAAAACTTGTTTTTAAAAATTTGCAGGAAGATAAGGTCAAAAGGAATCTGCCAGCAGATTTTTGCTATACAATCTGAGGGCAGCATGAAGTAGGGTCTAAAGGCCCCGTCACACACACAGATAAATCTTTGGCAGATCAGTGAAATCATGGACATATTGTTCCATTTGTACACAGCCACAAACCTGGCACTAATTGTCCAGAATTTCACTGCAACCACAGATCTACCACAGATCTACCACAGATCTACCACAGATCTACCACAGATCTACCACAGATCTACCACAGATCTACCACAGATCTACCACAGATCTACCACAGATCTACCACAGATCTACCACAGATCTGCCACAGATCTACCACAGATCTGCCACAGATCTGCCACAGATCTACCACAGATCTGCCACAGATCTACCACAGATCTGCCACAGATCTGCCACAGATTTATCTGTGTGTGTGACAGGGCCTTTAGACATTGACTGCAGGGATGGGTCACTTATTAGGCTGTGTGTTGTTGTTTTAATACAATGAGTGTTTGATCAGCAGAAAATTATCGCTCCCAGACTAGGTGCCACATGCTTATTGGTGTAACCACACCTCCAGCACTGATTAGCAGCTTACTGTAAATACTGTATATATTAGCTTTCTGAGCACTGCGTCACAACTGCTGCACCCAGTAAATTAAGTGATACATCAGTGGAATCAGGGACTCATCCTTCATTAAGTTGTTCTCAGATGATGCAAAAACCTGGTGACGGATTCTTTTTAACCATCTCTGTACTTATAATGTGATTTGTTTTACAATACAATATACTGTATAGGCTCGAGTATGCTCATTTGGTATAGATGAAAAACATGGAGAAGAGTAAACTTGATGATTCTACAACCAGGAATGCCCTCTACACTTTGCCATCTTCCTCTGATTGGCAGCTAGGGCGGGAAGTTCTGGTAGTGGCATGTGTGTCGCCCTGGGCAAGCCAGGGGACACAGATCACATACCACCACACCCCACATCCCAGGTAGGAACACCACAGCTAACCAGAAATCCTTGTTGCCTTCCTCCAGAGGCTGATGATCCACACCAGGGGGTGGGCCAGGCGGTTGGCTCCGCCCACCAAGGAGGTCACAGCTCTGGAGGCGGGAGAAACCGGGCAGTCCAGTGAGGGACATGAAAGAGTGAAGTGAAGTCTAGTCAGGGAGGAGGAAGTGGAAGAAGTGGAGGAGTAGTCTAGACAGGGCAAAAGTCAACAGCAAAGTGAGAGTGAAAGTAGAAAAGTGGAAAAAGGAGGAAAGCAAGTGAAGTGACAGAAGAGAAAGAAAGCCTGAAGGGTCCAGCTTTGTGTAGGGCCAGATCAGCAAGGTCAGCGACGGCGGTGACTGTCTGGAGGGGGACCGTTTGGAAGTTCCTGGAAGGACCCCGTTGGCTGTGTGCCCAGTGGTCTGGAGCAGTGTTCCGAAGGACAGTCAGCACCAGGGCAGGGGCCTCTCGGACCCCGGCAAGGCTAGGAGTCGCCAAATTTGCCGAATCCGTCAGTGACGGGGACGCAGATCCCCCAACAACCAAGTCCCGATTGAAGGCAACAGCCCAACCTGAAGCAGAGAGACACCGCCACCGCCACGGCACCAGTTTCTCAGGGCCAGCGCCTGCGGGCAAAGTGTAGAGCTCCTCCGGCCCAGATTGCAGTCGGGGAGCGGGTAACCGGAGGGAATCCACCGCTACCACAAGTGAAACATAGGTGCAAGGAAGAGGGACATCACCGTCACCTACCGGGAGTGCAGGTGCAGCCGTCTGTGGGACCGTCCTACCAGCCGTTTGGTTTACCGTACAAACTGTGTCCATGTCTCAGGCTGAGTGAGTACCACAGTGCCGCAAGGCACAGCGCTGCCCCCGCGTCCCTGCGCCCATCAGGCCCCGCACCTACTTCTCCATCACCGGGCCCCGGGATCACCAACCCCTACCCACGGAGGGGCAACACAACACCTGGCTGCTCCGCATCACCATCCCCGGGAGCCCCGTACAGAGCAGCGGTGGTGAAATCACCACAACCGTGGGTGGCGTCACGAACTATAACAATCCCCACACCCAACCACAAACCCCTTTTCACTCACGGGCGAGGAGTGTCGCTCGAGAAACCCCGGGATCCGGCCCACAGCTCGAGCCACCACTGAGCAGCTGCCGGACCCGAGCAGAAGGGGTGAGCGTAGTGTGCCGACACCCTCCTCCCCGCTCGCGACAACTTGGCGTCACGAACAGGATCTTACCGCTCTGCCGTCTGGTAGAGGTGCGCCTTGTTACCGCCGGAGGTATCCGGCAGAAAAATTTCAGAAGCCGCCATCTTTGGCGCGAAAAGTTCCCGCTCGAGCGTCTTCTCGAGCAGTAGAGGCGCGAAGGCCAAAACCCCGCCCTGAGAGAGGAGGGGCCGGAAAGAGCTAAGGGGGACGGAAACAATATGTCTGCGCCCGACGGAGCCGCTGGAGGAGCGGTGGTCGCAGCCGCAGCGGCACCCGCGGATGGGAATGGACCTGCCCAAGTCCCGGCGGTACCGGCGGGAGGTGCCGCGGCCCCCGCGCTCGCTCAGGTCATGCCGTTCTCCTTGCCCTATGCGCCCGGAGCTGCCTGGCTACCGCAGTATGATGGGAAACCGGATGCCCTACAGGCCTTCCGGAAAAAGATTAACCCGTTGCTAGAGCTGTACCCCCTGACTGATAAGCAACGAGCGGCGATAGTGCTAGGCCAGCTAACCGGTGCGGCGGAGCAGGAAGCGGAGACCTGGGCCGAGGGGGATCGGCTCTCTGTAGCCACCAGCTTTGAGAAGCTACAGACTGCCTTCGAGACCCGGACTGAAGCTGAGCTGAGGATGCAGTTTTACCAGTGCCGGCAACGAGCCGGGGATAGCATTCGAGACTATGCTCTACGTCTGCAGACCGCCCTCCGCACGCTGAAGCGGGTGAACTCTATTAATGAGGCGGATAGCAACAAGATGTTGGTGGAGCAATTTGCGCAGGGGATGAGGTCCCCTGAGGATCGTAAACAACTCCGGCTGTGGGCCCTGGAACACCCTGATGTGGACTTTGCTGTGTTGAAAGAGCGGGCTATCAAAGCACTCCAGCCCCCAGCTGCTGAAGTTCTGGAACCCGTCCCGTGGCCCGTCGAGACAGCTCCTGTTGTGGCGGCCTCAGCCAAACCAACCTCTGTAATACCTGCGGTCCCGAGCAGCACAGTCGAAGAGTTGGCAGCCCAGGTCCGTCGCATGGACGGAGACCTTGCCAAAATCCTTGCTGCACTGCAACCTTTGACCAGATCTCAGCCTCCAGCGCAGATACAGCTTGCTGACAGTCCCGAGGATGTTCCCTGGATGCAGCAGAGAAGTGCTAACAACCCGCGGAGCAGACGTCCAATCTGCTACAAGTGCCGTAAGCCGGGCCATTACTACCGACAGTGCCCGTTAAACGAGCAACCCCTGGGGCCCCGGGCCAATCCTCAGGAGTAGAACATCGTGGCCCCCCGGACTGGCGAGACCGATATATCGGGGCCCGCCCTATCATCCCCGTGGCTGTGGACGGCATACCAGTGATGGCTATCTTGGACACGGGATCACAGGTAACTACTATACCGTACAAGTTGTACCAGCGGTATTGGGCCGTAGACGAGCTGGCGCCTCTAGACAATAGTATAACGTTGATAGCCGCTAATGGACTTCCCTTGACCCAGGTGGGGTATAAACAAGTGGCTATGACAGTGGGGCAAGCTGAACTACAACACCAGGGTATGATTGTGATCATGAATGAACCCAGTGATCATAACCCGAAGATAGTGCTGGGAACCAATGTGATGGAACACTGCATGGCTGATGTGTTGACCCTATTGCAACAGCTGGCCGCCACAGCGGCGGGGAGCCGGCAGAGGGCTGTGCAGCGTGAAATCCGTGCCCTGATGTACCGCCAGCATGTAAGCTCAACAGGAGGGGAGATTGGTGGAGTGAGAGTGATGGATGTTGCCCCATTGACTGTGCCCCCTAGGAGTGAGATGATGATCTGGTGTAGGGCAGCAGTAGGGCCTCAGGGGCGTGACTACCCCGCAATGATGGAGCCCATGCCTTCCGAGCACTGGCCCACTGTAATGGCCGCCCGAGGGGTGGTGGATGTGAAGAAAGGGAGAGTGCCTGTGAGAGTGTTGAACTGTGGGGAGGAAGAAGTCAGGCTTCCCCGGTATGCCACCATTGCCAAGCTGCTTACCCTGGACCCTCACACTATCCATGAAGCCAGTCCATCCACACTCCAACCTGCCACCAACACTCCCCCACCCCAGGGGGACATAAAAGAGTGGCACCAACAGCTACATGTAGGCACTGATGATACCCCTACACATCACAGGGCAGGGGTACACAGGGTGGTGCAGGAGTACGAACAGGTTTTCAGTAAGCACCCCCTAGACTTCGAGCAGATCAAGGGGGTCCAACACCACATTCCCACAGGTGAACATCCCCCTGTCAAAGAGAGGTACAGACCTATTCCCCCTGCACATTACCAGTGTGCCAAGGATATGTTGAAGTCATATATAAATATAGGAAAACGGGTTTTAGCCGCGCTGAAAAACCACTGGTGCAGGATTAATAAAGAAGTTTCTTTTTTATTTCAGCATTTCCAACGCGTTTCAGAGACTGGAATCGTCTCCTTCCTCAGGGAAAAAAGAAATCATGCAGCTGTCTAACAGTCAAGTGTTATAAAGGAGGATTGAAGACTGCCACGTTGACAGCTATGACGTAATCCACCCACTCTGTTTGCAGGGCAATGACTCATAGACACGTGGAGAACATACAAAAAAAATTTACAATTAAATACAACAAATTATTGAAAAACACAAATTACTGCATGCGATAAAAATAAACATTATTAAAAGTTTTTAAAAACAAGTTTTTCGTGGTCCATTTTTGACATATAAAATTTAAGATTTGCAGGGAAAATTCATAAAACAAGGGGTTAATATGGAAATGGAGAGGTGCGAACCTATGGACAAGTACTGGTATGCAAAGGGATTAAACCACCAAACCATTCCTCCAAATGCATCTAGTAGGCTTGGTGGAAATGGGGATGGAATGTCATGAAGTAGCACAGAAAGATCAGTTAATAAAGGCAAACGCCCTTAAAAAATGTGAAAATTTAATAAGTTACTATATATATATGAACTGTAGAATTGTGCAAGTACATAAACGTGATAAATGTTAGATCCATTTAATGCATCAAGCTTTCCTGCTTGGAAGGATTAAAGTGAAAAATTTGAAACAAAGAGGGACTGATGTGAAAGGGTCTGACATAAGGTGGAAAGAAACCGCATCTGTAGAAGGAAGCAAGTGCCAGTGGTGACGGGGTGAAATGAGTTCAGACCGTGGGAAAAAAACATACTGCGCAAGCGCATGGGAAGGATATAACCTTGCCGGGGTGACGAAAGTTCAGACCGCAAGGAAATGTGCTCAGTGGCACAGAGTGGAGGGTGAATCCACAAGTGAAAGTGCACTGTGCAAGGATGAAGGGTGTTCGGAGCTAATGATTATACTGATACAATTATCGGGATGACCGATGGATACCAAACAGGGGAAAAATACTTGTGAAATTAAAACACTCCAAAGAAGGCTATTACACCAAGATAATGACAATATAAAAATGTACATCATACGGGGATGAGGAGTGCATGGAGCTAGCGGTAATACCGGCATTTCTATAGAGGAGAGGAACCAGGAGATGTTTATAAATATTGTAATATTAAAATGTATTAAATATAAAAATAAAAATAAAAATTATTGACAATAACAAGGCATCCATTAATACCAATTATTATTATCTTTTAAATTCATTAGAAAGGGAAAGTATTCAATATTAATAAATTAATACTTAAAATTGGAGTGGAAGCACGCTGGAAAAAATGAAACTAACGAATCATAAAAATGTGTTCAAAAATGTAAAATTTACAAATACACTGTAGAGGATAAAGTCCACTTTACTCATAAGAAAGGATGTTTGTCTCTTTTTACATTATGACATAGCCATTCAAAAAAACTGCACCATAACAAAATTTTTAAATTTATAAAAAATCTTACCCATAGGTATGGGTTCACATCAGTCCCTCTTTGTTTCAAATTTTTCACTTTAATCCTTCCAAGCAGGAAAGCTTGATGCATTAAATGGATCTAACATTTATCACGTTTATGTACTTGCACAATTCTACAGTTCATATATATATAGTAACTTATTAAATTTTCACATTTTTTAAGGGCGTTTGCCTTTATTAACTGATCTTTCTGTGCTACTTCATGACATTCCATCCCCATTTCCACCAAGCCTACTAGATGCATTTGGAGGAATGGTTTCGTGGTTTAATCCCTTTGCATACCAGTACTTGTCCATAGGTTCGCACCTCTCCATTTCCATATTAACCCCTTGTTTTATGAATTTTCCCTGCAAATCTTAAATTTTATATGTCAAAAATGGACCACGAAAAACTTGTTTTTAAAAACTTTTAATAATGTTTATTTTTATCGCATGCAGTAATTTGTGTTTTTCAATAATTTGTTGTATTTAATTGTAAATTTTTTTTGTATGTTCTCCACGTGTGTATGAGTCATTGCCCTGCAAACAGAGTGGGTGGATGACGTCATAGCTGTCAACGTGGCAGTCTTCAATCCTCCTTTATAACACTTGACTGTTAGACAGCTGCATGATTTCTTTTTTCCCTGAGGAAGGAGACGATTCCAGTCTCTGAAACGCGTTGGAAATGGTGAAATAAAAAAGAAACTTCTTTATTAATCCTGCACCAGTGGTTTTTCAGCGCGGCTAAAACCCGTTTTCCTATATTTATATATGACTTTTGCTGTTTCACGGGGCCGCTGCTTTTTAACCAAGCTGACACTCACATGCGATTTCAGGAGTTGTGACTGGCACAACCTGATCAGGTGAGTGTTATCATAACTTTCCGTCATTTCTTGTATACCGGGTAAGACCCTATTTGCGCCTTCTGTCTCCCCACCTCTAGCACCTGCATAGTTTAAGGATATGTTGAGGAATATGAAGGAGGCGGGGGTTATTCGGGACAGCTGTAGTCCCTGGGCCGCTCCGTTGGTACTGGTTAAGAAGAAGGATGGTACCATGCGGATGTGTGTGGACTACCGGAAGATCAACCAGATAACCCATAAAGACGCCTATCCATTACCTCGTATCGAAGAGTCTTTGGCCGCACTGAGGACTGCAAACTACTTCTCGACCCTTGACCTCACCAGCGGGTACTGGCAAGTGGCCGTGGCTCCAGAGGACCGGGAGAAGACCGCCTTCACCACCCCGATGGGGCTCTGCGAATTCAATAGCATGCCGTTTGGGCTGTGCAATGCCCCTGGGACCTTCCAACGGTTGATGGAGTGCTGTCTGGGACATTTAAACTTCGAGACCGTCCTGCTGTATTTGGATGATGTGATTGTTTATTCCCAGACGTATGAAGCCCATCTGGAGCACCTGGCCGAGGTGTTCGCGTCCCTTGCCAAGTACGGGATGAAGTTGAAGCCCTCAAAATGCCACCTGCTGAAACCCAGGGTGCAGTATCTAGGGCATGTGGTGAGTGCGGATGGTGTCGCCCCCGACCCTGAGAAGATCACTGCCATCCAGAGCTGGCCGAGACCAACTACAGTGAGGGAGGTAAGGCAGTTTCTGGGTCTGGTGGGGTACTATCGGCGCTTTATAAAGGGGTACACGAAGATGGCCGCCCCCATGCAAGATCTCCTCGTGGGACAGACCAAAGGTGGTAGACCCATTGGAGCCCCACTGTCGTGGGAGGACAAGCATGAAGAGTCCTTTGGCCAGTTGAAGGCGGCCCTGACCGGGGAAGAGGTCCTGGCGTACCCTGACTATGGGCACCCATTCATCCTCCACACGGACGCCAGTAACGTGGGGCTAGGAGCGGTCTTATCCCAGGTCCAGGATGGAAAGGAGAAGGTGATTGCCTACGCCAGCCGAAAACTCCGGCCGATCGAAAGGAACCCTGAGAACTATAGCTCCTTCAAGCTCGAGCTATTGGCGTTGGTGTGGGCTATCACGGAGCGGTTCCGTCACTACTTGGCGGCAGCAAAATTCACCGCATTCACGGACAACAATCCGCTGACTCACCTGAACACGGCCAAGTTGGGCGCGCTGGAGCAGCGGTGGGTAGCCCGGTTAGCCAACTATGACTTCACCATAAAGTACCGAGCTGGTCGTGTCAACATCAATGCAGATGCACTCTCCCGGATGCCTTATTTGTCAGAAGAGGGGTGCGAGGATGACGACCTCGAGGAGATCGAGTTGCCTGCGTTTCACCAGCCGCCTACTGAGAGGGTACAAGTATGTCAGCAAAGGGTGGATCTGGACCCACGGCCCAGTCAAGAGTGGCAGGACGCCCAGGACCAAGCGCCGGCTGTCCGCCTTGTCAAGACCCTGGTGGAACAAGGTGCTATGGGAATAGACCCTGCCGCTCCAGCCGAAGCCCAACGCTTGTGGAAAGAACGGAAACGGCTTTACCTACACCAAGGGAGGCTGTACCGTGAGCTGATCAACCCGAAGACCCATGAGAAAATATGCCAGTTAATCGTTCCTCAAGCTGATGTCGCTACTGTCCTACAGGCATACCATGATGGTGCTGGCCACTTCGGGTGGAAGAAGCTGGAGATGCTGTTGAGGGAGCGGTTCTATTGGATTGGGATACGGGAATCGGTGGAAGCCTGGTGCCGAGAGTGCGGTCCTTGTACGCTGAGAAGAAAGGACGAGACTAGCCAGAGGGCACCGTTACATCCCATAGTCACCCATCAGCCGCTGGAGCTGGTCGCCCTAGACCATGTCAAGCTCACCCCTAGCCGAAGTGGGTACACCTACGCATTGACCATGGTAGACCACTACTCAAGATTTATGGTGGTAGTCCCCGTTAAGGACCTGACTGGTCGAACCGCTGCTCGAGCGTTCCAGACCTATTTTTGCCGACCCCATGGGTACCCCGAGAAGGTGCTGACTGACCAAGGCCCGGCTTTTGAAGCAGAAGTGTTTCACGAATTCTGCCAGTTGTACGGCTGCAAGAAGATCCGGACCACTCCATACCACGCCCAAACCAACGGCATGTGCGAGAAAATGAACCACTTGGTCCTGGGGCTCCTCAAGACGCTACCGCTGGAAGAACGGAACATGTGGCCGGAAAAGTTACCCGACTTGGTCGACATGTACAATAATATCCCGTCCAGCTCGACGAAGTGCACCCCAGCGTATCTGATGAGGGCTCGTCCTGGCCGCCTGCCGGTGGATCTGGAGATGGGGTTGGAGACCCCGGAAGCACTCCCTTCAACGGCAGAGTGGGAAAGTCGGAGGAGGGCCCAGTACCGGCAGATCCAGGAGTATGTGGAGAAAAACCTCAGTCGAAGCCGAGAACAGCAAGAGCACCGGTTCAATCAGAAGGTGCCCGCAGGTCCTTTCCAGCCAGGAGATGTGGTGCTGAAACGGAAGAGAAAAGCCCACAAACTGGACGACCAGTGGGAGCAAGTCCCTTACGTCATACAACCCACAGAATGGGACGATGGGAAGACCTACCAGATCAGTCGTGACCAAGAGGGCACCCTGGCCACAGTTTCTCGGGACCATCTAAAAAAATGCCCCCCAGCGTTGAAGGCAGAGGCTGAAGTACCGGTTCCTCCACCAGTGGAAAAGGCAGCAGAAGTAATCCACACTGTGATGGGTGACTTCCCAGCAAACTGGCCTACACAGAACGGCGCGGTGATACTTCCAGTGATACTGTTCCCACAACCCGTGGATGAAGAAGTAGTGGAAGCGGTTAACCGTGAGCCAGAACCAGTGCCAGTGCCCAGGGACGAACCTGTACCCAGTTCCCCTACACCTCCGCCTGCTCCACACTATAGCAGGGAGGAGGAACCGATTGTTCCCTCTACCCCACTGTCTAGCAACACTGACACTGGGCCCCGAAGGTCCACCCGCTCCAACCTAGGTAGACCCCCGCTTAGGTACAGGGAGACCGTTCTATGAGTAAAAGGGACCCGCAAAAGTGAAGGAGTGGTTGTTAGTTGCAGTTGTTTAAAAGTTTTGGAAAGAATGATAAGGAAAATGAAAATTACCGAAGTTTTACCTGATTTGCTTGTGATTGAACCGGCTGGAGCCGGCACCGTTGTCCCCGTGGGGACTGTTTAAAGTTTATTTGGCATTGGAACTATCCATGGACAAGCCCGTGAACTTGCAGGGCACCACAAACGTTAAGTGGCTTGTAAATATGTTGGTTACCGTTACCGTTTCCGCAATGCCGCCTCCGGAGAGGCAGGTTGGAGGGAGGACCCTGAGCAGAGCAGGCTAGGGCCCAGCCACCAAAGGAACCGGTGGCTACCCTCTGGAGGGGAAGGACAGATCCCGCTCGGGTAACTTGTGCTGGACTGTGGGTCAAGGGGTGCTGCCTGGGTTTTAGGGGCAGCATCAGGGCCAGGTTGCTTGGGTGGGAGAGAGCGGAAACCGTAGCCGTAAACCGTTGCAACGTTAAAAGAAATGTGCCTCCCGTCTTGGGAAGAGTTTTGATTAAAAATGTAAATATGTTGATTTTTCAAATGTTATCTTTTTCAGAAAAATAAAACCGGTGTAGGACGGCAGCCCGCGGACGGTCTGCATTTTGCTAAGGGGGAATGTGTCGCCCTGGGCAAGCCAGGGGACACAGGTCACATACCACCACACCCCACATCCCAGGTAGGAACACCACAGCTAACCAGAAATCCTTGTTGCCTTCCTCCAGAGGCTGATGATCCACACCAGGGGGTGGGCCAGGCGGTTGGCTCCGCCCACCAAGGAGGTCACAGCTCTGGAGGCGGGAGAAACCGGGCAGTCCAGTGAGGGACATGAAAGAGTGAAGTGAAGTCTAGTCAGGGAGGAGGAAGTGGAAGGAGTGGAGGAGTAGTCTAGACAGGGCAAAAGTCAACAGCAAAGTGAGAGTGAAAGTAGAAAAGTGGAAAAAGGAGGAAAGCAAGTGAAGTGACAGAAGAGAAAGAAAGCCTGAAGGGTCCAGCTTTGTGTAGGGCCAGATCAGCAAGGTCAGCGACGGCGGTGACTGTCTGGAGGGGGACCGTTTGGAAGTTCCTGGAAGGACCCCGTTGGCTGTGTGCCCGGTGGTCTGGAGCAGTGTTCCGAAGGACAGTCAGCATCAGGGCAGGGGCCTCTCGGACCCGGGCAAGGCTAGGAGTCGCCAAATTTGCCGAATCCGTCAGTGACGGGGACGCAGATCCCCCAACAACCAAGTCCCGATTGAAGGCAACAGCCCAACCTGAAGCAGAGAGACACCGCCACCGCCACGGCACCAGTTTCTCAGGGCCAGCGCCTGCGGGCAAAGTGTAGAGCTCCTCCGGCCCAGATTGCAGTCGGGGAGCGGGTAACCGGGGGGAATCCACCGCTACCACAAGTGAAACATAGGTGCAAGGAAGAGGGACATCACCGTCACCTACCGGGAGTGCAGGTGCAGCCGTCTGTGGGACCGTCCTACCAGCCGTTTGGTTTACCTACAAACTGTGTCCATGTCTCAGGCTGAGTGAGTACCACAGTGCCGCAAGGCACAGCGCTGCCCCCGCGTCCCTGCGCCCATCAGGCCCCGCACCTACTTCTCCATCACCGGGCCCCGGGATCACCAACCCCTACCCACGGAGGGGCAACACAACACCTGGCTGCTCCGCATCACCATCCCCGGGAGCCCCGTACAGAGCAGCGGTGGTGAAATCACCACAACCGTGGGTGGCGTCACGAACTATAACAATCCCCACACCCAACCACAAACCCCTTTTCACTCACGGGCGAGGAGTGTCGCTCGAGAAACCCCGGGATCCGGCCCACAGCTCGAGCCACCACTGAGCAGCTGCCGGACCCGAGCAGAAGGGGTGAGCGTAGTGTGCCGACACCCTCCTCCCCGCTCGCGACACATGTATAAATCATATTTATGAGGGAACTACAGATTTAGAGCTCTTTTGTAAACCCAGTTGATCCTGCTTTGTAAGAGGTACCCAGTTTCTTCAAAATATAAATGTTCTTTTTTATCCAAAAACTACATTTATTTGGGGCAGCATGACTATATATGACTTTATCACAAACATTTTCAGAAATTGCAGCCATTAATTGAAAACAAAAACAGCTTCTAATATTTTATAATAGATTTAGAGTATGTGTGAACTTTGTTCAGCTACTATATGTATGCACTCAGACAGTATGCACTTGGATAGATAAGTTACAAAAATCGCTAAGAATTTACATGGACAGCTCTGCTCGTTACATGTAGAAAACACGCTTCTGCTCGATATCTGCACCTCATGTGCCGGTCTGCTCTCTTCTTGCACTACGTAACCTGGGCTGCTCTTTAGCTGTACTAATAGTATTGTAGTCTTTTACCTTTGCTACATGTCCTCTACTGCCCTCTACCTGTACAACATGTTTTTCCTCTCCACATGCAATACATATACTATACTGCCCTTCACATGCACTGTGTGCCCTATACTGCTCTCAACATGCACTACGTGCCCTGTACTGCACTCTAACTGCACTACATGTACTATATACTGTAGTTGTAACACACACCAGTGATGAGAAGGTGAGCGGGAGTGGACCCACTAGACCACAGTGAGGACCTGGGCTTACCCTGAAGTGGGAGAGGCTTGACTAAGCAACCACATGCTAAAGCCTGCTTTACACGGTACGACCGATTGTGCGATTTCACAATCGATCGTACCCGCCCCCGTCCTTTTTGCGTCACGGGCAAATCGCTGCCCGTGTCGCACAAAGGTAGTAACCCCCGTCACACATACTTACCTCTCGTGCGACCTCGCTGTGGGCGGCGAACGTCCACTTCCTGGAGTGGGAGGGACGTTCGGCGTCACAGTGACGTCACACGGCCGCCGGCCAATCAGAGCGGAGGGGCGGAGATGAGCAGGATGTAAACATCCCGCCCACCTCCTTCCTTCCACATAGAGCCGGCGGCGGCCGCGGGAGGCAGGTGAGCTGCTCATCGTTCCCGTGGTGTCACACGGAGCGGCGTGTGCTACCACGGAAACGATGGTCAACTAAATTAAACGATTTTATGGAACCTAACGAGCAGTACCCGACTCACGATTTGTGAGCGATACTGCGTCGCTAGGAGGTGTCACACAGGCCGGCATCGCCAGCGATGCCGGATGTGCGTCACAAAAACCGTGACCCCGACGATCTATCGCACGATAGATTGCCTGGTGTAAAGCAGGCTTAAACGTCAGGTGCCCCTACCAGGGCAGTGTCCGGGACTGTGGCAGCTGACATCCAAGGCAGGAACAGGCTCAGGTGTGGATAGATAGAGTCTCTAGTGCTGAGAGGTGCAGGAGAGACAGCTGGTACAAACAGGACAGCAAATGAGGATAGAACAGATGGCACAGCAGATAATAAGAAGTTCGGATGGCATGGCAGATACTGACAAGTATGGGACACAAGTACGGGTAGCAGGCAGTAGACAAGCAAGACCTGACAACTAGCTAGCTAGTCAGACATTAGCTGACTAACTGACTATGTTGCTCAGGCCCCTGCCCTAGTGGGAGGATGTCTTAACTATCTGGTGCCTCTCCAGCCTATGACTCTTCTGGAAAAAGGTACGCTGGCCATTTAAGAGAGCAAGCATGTGTGAACGCAATAAGCCCAGGAGGCAGGGGAGATACTTGTGGAGGATTGCGCAGTCTGAATGCTGCAATGAGTCCGCGTCCCTGCTGGGGAGAGGCAAAGCAGTGCAGGGACACCTGCTCTACAGTAGCCTTTTACCTTCACTGCATGTCTTGTACAACTCTATATATTTACTACATAACTGCTCTCCACATGTACTACTGCGTGCCTTGTACTACTCTCTATCTGTACATGTCCTGTGTAGCCTTTTTCCTTTGTTACATGTCCTGTTCTCTTGTTCTGTTCTCTAACTTTACTACATGCACTGCACTGCTCTCCACAAGCACTGCATGTGTACCGCCCCGCGGGCTCGGCTGCGACCGCCGAGCCGCTCGGATCCGTGCTCGTACTGCGGGTGGTGGCTCGAGCCTCTCACGGACCCGGGGGTCACGTCGCTCTGCAAGGGAGTTAGCGCTACACACGGGGGATTGGGTGAGGAGTTCCACGGCCGGGACCGCGGTAGTTTGATTTGGGATGTAAGTTCGTGACGACACCCACGGGTTGTGGTGATTGTAGACACCACCGCTGCGGTGAAGGTATGGGGGCTCCCGGGAGCAGTGTAATGGCGCAGCTAGGTGTTGACCCCTCTGTGGGTAAGGTGTGTTGGTCCTGGGGCCCGGTTGGCGAGGGCCGGGGTGCAGGGTGAAGTGTTGCGGTGCGCGGTCCGAAGGCACTGGTGTACTCACTATGACACAAGACACCGGAGCCTCTGGTAAACCAAACGGAGTGATGAACGGGGCCCACAGCCGGCTGCAGCTTCTCCCAGAATAGGTTAGTGGTTTCCGCCTTTCTCCTGCACCTCTGTGTGTAAATGTTTGACTCCTATGCCTAGACACCGGTAGTCCGCTCCCCGACTTGTATATGCCATAGGAGCCCGTTTGCCCACAGACGTTGGCCCTTTGGGTCTCTCTGCCTTGGCGGTGGCTTTATCCTGTATGGTTGGGCTGTTGTCTTCTAACGGGGCTTGTGTGGGATAGGTCCTAAAGTCCAGTCCGCAATCAGTTGATTTGACTCAGCCCTGTCGGTTCAGGGCTTTGTACTGGGTCTGAGTACCCCTCCTGGTGCTCCGGTTTCCAATCGGTTCCCCGGTTTGGTACCGGCGGGCCACCGCCCGACTCCGGTCCCTACGGTTCCACCGGCTGTAATCCCAGCTCCTGCAGGTGGCCACCACCGTCTGCCTCCTTGCCAATGGCGACTGGGCTCCGACCCAGTCACCTGGTAGTCTCTTGGCAGGCCTGGACACAGGACTGCCCGTGAACCTGTCTGCTCTCTACCTCCTCCAGACTACTCTTCACTAGAACTTAAACTTGACTGTGTGTTTTCCCGCATCCAGGCCTGTGACCTCCTCGGTGGGCGGAGCCTACCACCTGGCTCCGCCCCCCGGTGTGGACATCAAACCTGGAGGGTGGTGACAAGGTTTTTAGTTTGACTGATGTCACCTAATCGGGAGGGGGTGTGGTGTTGTGTGTGACTACCTGGGACGACCTGACTAGTCCAGGGTGTCACACATGTCCTTTACTGCACTAGTCTATTGGCTGCGCTACATGGACTGTTTAGTCTTTTTCCTTTGCTACATGTCTTATACTGCTTTCTATCTGTACCACATGTACTGTACTGCTTTTCAAAGTACTGAATGTCCTGTACTAATCTCTACCTGTGCTACATGTACTGCATTGCTCTTTAAATGCACTACGTGCCCCAGAGCTACTGACAGCTTGGGGTCTCTGTGCAAGGAGTGTGTCTGTGCTGTGCTTCTTTAACCCCTTAACGACCCCCGGCCGTAAAATTACATCCTAGCGGTCATAATGTTACTGCCCGCGGTCTGCCGGCAGCAGCATGCTGCGATCGGCACACATCTCAGCTGATTTTCACAGCTGATTTTCACAGCTGAGATTTGTGCCTGCTAGGCACGAGCAGAATCGTTATCTGCTCGTGCCGTTTAACCCCTTAAATGGCTCTGTCAATATGTGACAGCGCCATTATAAGCGCGATCGCGGTAAACTTTTACTTACCGCCCGATACCTGAAGTCACGTGACGCGATCACGTGACTTCCGTTAGTTGTCATGGTAGCACAGGGTCATGTGATGACTCCTGTACTACACATGAATTGCTTTCAATTTCGCTGTGCCAGCGGCACAGCAAAAGAGAAAGAGAGCGTATCTGCTGTTTACAGCTGTATAGCTGTGATCAGCAGATAGTGCAGAGCGATCGGAATGCTGATCGCAATAGCCCCCTAGGGGGACTAGTAAAATAATAAAAAAAAAAAGTTTTAAAAAATTAAAAAAAACAAAAAAACCTAAAAGTTCAAATCACCCCCCATTTGCCCCATTGAAAATTAAGGGGTTAAAAAAATAAAAAAAATATGCACACATTTGGTATCGCCGCATTCAGAAACGCCCGATCTATCAAAATATAAAATCAATTAATCTGATCAGTATACGGCGTAGCGGCAAAAAAATTCCAAACGACGTTTTTTTGTCGCCACAACTTTTGCGCAAAATTCTATCAGAGGCGATCAAAACGTAGCATTTGCGCAAAAATGGTACCGTTAAAAACGTCAGCTCGAGACGCAAAAAATAAGCCAGCACTGAGCCATAGATCCCGAAAAATGAGAACGCTACGGGTCACGGAATATGGCGTAAAACGTGCGCCACATTGGTCATACAATCAATGTGACACACATTTCAAAAACAAACATGAAAACAGGGGAAAAAAAAAAAAAAGGAAAAAATTCACCTGAAAAAATTCAAATTTTTTTTCCCCTGTTTTCATGTTTGTTTTTGAAATGTGTGTCACATTGATTGTATGACCATGTTTTAAATGGGATGTGTTGTCTGCACTTATGTTAATCACTATCATGTGTGCATTCCTCTGTTTTTAATGTGCGGTGATGTGGCCTGGATGCACTCCCCTTTATAAGGTGCGTGCGGCCATTCCCCGACGTGGACCCGTAGAAGTCTGGCTTACAGACGAAACGGCCGTCGTCCTTTGGAGGGACTCGCATCCTAGTCACCTCCCGCATTTTTATCTGCACCGATGAAAAGAACGCTTGAATAAAAAAGAAATTGTTTGGCATAGCAGCTGTTTGCGGTCGATTTTTCATCTTCCTGTTGTTAGATCTCCTAGCTGCTCAATACCGACCAGCACGCTGCGCCTGCAAACCAGCGCTACATGGCAGTCATCAGCACGTGAGCCACTGAACTTGGAGGTAATCTGAGGGCAGGCGGTGCAGGACTTGTTCACTTGTTGCTAAAGTGATGGTGCTATACATGCTGAAAGAGTACCCTATATACTTAGGAATGAAGATATATATAACAAAAGAGTACACTATATACTAATGGAATTTGTTATACATAACAAGAGAGTGCACTATGTACTAAGGGACAGTGCCATACAGAATAAGAATAAGGGCGGTTGTTTTCATACAACAGTATTACTCCCAACATCTCTCTGTAAGGCCTTTTTCACACATCAGTGAAAACACAGACGTTTTTCATTGACGTGTAAAAAACACATATGTCCTTCTGTGTGCCGTGATTCACGGCACACCTGGGTTGTCCATGTGCAATCCGTGATCCGTGTTAAATGATACGTGATTGTACATGGAGATAAACTTACCTGTCCCTGCTCCTGCTGTCTGTGGTGCTGAACTCTCCCGGGTACTGCCTCTGGCCGCCGCTGTGTCACCTCTGCAGCTACTTCCGGGTCGGCTGTACCATGTATAAGGCCTAAAACACACTTCCACAAAAAAAAGTCCGTGTGACACGGTCCGTTTTTCGGGTCCGTGTTCCGTTTTTTTGGGGCATTTCTCCGGTACGTATGGCATCCGTGTGATGGTCTATGCGAGCCGTGTGTACGTGTAAAATGTCCGTGTTTGTGTGTAAAATGCCCATGTATGTGTACGTGGAATGTCTGTGTGGAATGTCAGTTTGTGTGTTGCACAATGTCGTTGATACATGTCGGCTGACAGCAGACAGAGTTGCGCGATGAGAATGAACTCGGGTGAACTTCACCCGACTTCATTGTCATGCCGCGGCTCTGTCTGTGTGCCGCGTACTGATTAGCGGTCACCTGTGAAGGATTCACCAGTGACCGCTAATCCCCCGAGTGACAGAAGTGAGCAGCCCTCTCTCATACTTACCGCTCCCCGATCACCAGCACGGCGAGGAACAGCTGTGCAGAGAATACGCGGCAACAATTACTTTGAATAATAAATCGGGGTAATAAGGAGTTTTTGGCAGCCCATAGCTGCCAATAAGTCCTAGATTAATCATGTCAGGCGTCTCCCCGAGATGCCTTCCATGATTAATCTGTAAATTACAGTAAATAAACACACACACACCTGAAAAAATCCTTTATTAGAAATAAAAAACACTAACAAATTCCCTCATCATCACCAATTTAATAAGCCCGAAAAAGCCCTCCATGTCCGGCGTACTCCAGGATGGTCCAGCGTCGCATCCAGCTCTGCTGCATGAAGGTGACCGGAGCTGCAGAAGACACCGCCGCTCCTGTCATTTCCACGCAGCAAATGAAGGGAATAACGCGATCAGCTGAGCTGTCACTGAGGTTACTCACGGCCAACGCTGAATACAGCTGATCGCGCTACTCCCTTCATTAGCTGCGTGGAGCTGTCAGGAGCGGCGGTGTCTTCTGCAGCTCCGGTCACCTTCATGCAGCAGAGCTGGAAGCGACGCTGGACCATCCTGGAGTACGCCGGACATGGAGGGCTTTTTCGGGCTTATTAAATTGGTGATGATGAGGGAATTTGTTAGTGTTTTTTATTTCTAATAAAGGATTTTTTCAGGTGTGTGTGTGTTTATTTACTGTAATTTAAAGATTAATCATGGAAGGCATCTCGGGGAGACGCCTGACATGATTAATCTAGGACTTATTGGCAGCTATGGGCTGCCAAAAACTCCTTATTACCCCGATTTGCCAACGCACCAGGGCAAATCGGGAAGAGCCGGGTACAGTCCCAGAACTGTCGCATATAATGTATGCGGCAATTCTGGGCGGCTGCTGACTGATATTTTTAGGCTGGGGGGCTCCCCATAACGTGGGGCTCCCCATCCTAAGAATACCAGCCTTCAGCCGTATGGCTTTATCTGGCTGGTATTAAAATTGGGGGGGACCGCACACCGTTTTTTTTAATTATTTATTTATTTATTTTACTGCACAGTATAGACACGCCCACCGGCTGCTGTGATTGGGTGCAGTGAGATAGCTGTCACTCAGCGTGGGGGGCGTGTCTGACTGCAAACAATCACAGGCGTCTGTGGGTGGGGAAAGCAGGGAATACAAGATTGATTAATGAGCGGCCGGCATATTCAAAGTAATTGTTGCCGCGTATTCTCTGCACAGCTGTTCCTCGCTGCGCTGGTGATCGGGGAGCGGTATGAGCCAGGGGAAGAAAAAAACCGAGCGCCAATGTAAGTATGACTGAGAACCGCAGAAAAAAAAGGTAAGTATACTGAATTTAATTAAAAAAAAAACAAAAAATAAGATCGCTAGTGTAAAAATGCACACGCACGAAACGTGCTGAACACGGACCTACTCCGTGTGCGGTATGTGCAGGCACGGACCCATAGACTAAAGCGGGTCCGTGGCTGCTGCCGGCCAAAAACGGACATGTTGTCCGTGTAGAAAAGTTCACACACGTACTTACCACACGGACACACGTTCCGTGTGATTTTACGTGTGTGTGCCATCTACCATAGAATAACATGGGTCTCCGTGTGTACGTGTCTCCGGTACGTGCAAATACGTACCGCACACGTACAAATAAACAGATGTGTGTTGCGGGTCTAAATGAATATGCATGACAGTAATTAGCCGGGCAGGAAGCAGCAGTCAGCAGAGGCCGGAGACAGCAGCGCTGGAGAAGGTGAGTATAAAAATTATTTTCAATGTACGTGTTTTTCTGGTACGTGTTTCATGAATCACACCATTGTGAGACATCAGTGGGACATGTGGGACATCAGTAATGCCAGAAAAAAATTGACATGTCTCCGTGCGGAGCACACGGACACGTGTGTTTGCTGCACGGAGACATGGTCAGTGAAAAATCACTGATGTGTGCGCAGACTCATTGATTTTAATGGGTCTGCGTATGTCCGTGATTCTGGTACATAAAAAAACTAGCACATACGTACCAAAATCACTGATGTGTGAAAGAGGCATAAGTCATAAAGTACAGATACAGAATACTAGAGGTTGGTAAGTACTGTCCTGATTTGGCAACACCTTGTTGCGGTAGGATGGCTTTAAGCAGCCTTTACACGCTGCGACATCGCTAGTGATGTCGCAAGTGATAGCACCCACCCACATCGGTGGCGCGTCACGGGGTCACAAACAACCTGCGTTCCAAACGAGGAACGATTTTTTAAAAATGAACGATGTGTAAACGACGAACGAAATGACACCTTTTTACGATCGTTACTGATCGCAAAAATGTGTTACACACAGCAACATCGCTAATGAGGCCGGATGTGCGTCACCAACACCGTGATCCCGACGATATCTCGTTAGCGATATCGTTGTGTGAAAATGGGCCTTTACACTTTTTTGATAAAAAAATAGTGCTCACTAAGAACCCTAGGTTTATTTAAATGCACTATTTTTATTTAGTTGCAGCACGGTATACGTCCATATTATTTTCATTTAGGATTTGAAGAATGTTTGTATGAAAGAATGGCCAAAATCACAGCTGAGCAATGTATGTGACTAGTTTCTCCATACAGGAGGCGGTGGAAGATATCATCACCAACAAAGGCTTTTGTACAAACTATTAAATAAACTTCAGTAAGCGTGTTCAATAGTTTTTCCCTGTGTCATTTCTCATTATTAATTACAACTTGCCGAAGCAACAAGTACCCTAACTAAAGACTAACCTTAATAAGACTTAACTTTTAATAAATAATTATAACACATTTAAAATCACATACTGCGCAGGGGAATAGTACTTCACTAATAACTCAGTAACCTACTGGAATATAAATACATTTTTGTGGCTGTGGACCACTGTTGTAAATCTCAATATTAGATTACCTGCACAGAGTATGCTAATAAAAATCAGCTAGTAACCTCCCCAGCATGATTCGCCAAATACATGGCATCATCGGGATATTGAGGCTATTTTTTTTTTTTAAATTTCTAATTTTTACACTGGGAAGACTATTCTTCTTATGGAGACCGGACAAACCAGTCTGGCTGCCAGTGAGGGGACTTAGCTGCATGGCCCTCTTGGAATTATTCAAATTGTCCCTCCAGTGAGGAAGGAGACAAGCCCTAGCGCCACCTATTGGAAGTGGCAATCCTAAAAGTTAAAAGTGGCTTTTTAAACAACCCTTTTTTATAAGACTTAGGGCGGCTTTGCACACTACGACTACGACATCGCAGGTGCGATGTCGGTGGGGTCAAATTGAAAGTGACGCACATCCGGCATCGCATGCGACATCGTAGTGTGTAAAGGCTCGATGATACGATTTACGAGCGCAAAATCGTCGTAATCGTATCATCGGTGCAGCGTCGGCGTAATCCATAATTACGCTGACGCGACGGTCCGATGTTGTTCCTCGTTCCTGCGGCAGCACACATCGCTGTGTGTGAAGTCGCAGGAGCGAGGAACATCTCCTACCGGCGTCACTGCGGCTTCCGTAGGATATGCGGAAGGAAGGAGCTGGGCAGGATGTTTACATCCTGCTCATCTCCGCCCCTACGCTCCTATTGGCCGCCTGCCGTGTGAGGTCGCTATGACGCCGCACGACCCGCCCCCTTAGGAAGGAGGCGGGTCGCCGGCCAGAGCGACGGTCGCAGGGCAGGTGAGTGCATGTGAAGCTGGCGTAGCGATCATGTTCGCTACGTCAGCTATCACACAATATCGTACCTGCGATGGGGGCAGGGACTTTCGCGTGCGACATCGCAGCATTGGCTTGCGATGTCGCAACGTGCAAAGCCCGCCTTAGGATTTATTGCCAGATCAGAATCCCAATTTGCAGACATGGTGTTTCGGGGTGATTGTCCCTCATCAGTGCAAAGTGTGGGTATCTGACCTGGCTTGTCTTCCCCGTGGTCCCCACATAGCTTCTCATACGCCAGATCAGATACCCACACTTTGCACTGACGAGGGGCAATCACCCCGAAACACTGTGTCTGCAAATTGGGATTCTGATCTGGTATAAATCCTAAGTCTTATGAAAAGGCTCGTTTAAAAAGCCACTTTTGACTTTTAAGATTGCTACTTCCAATAGGTAGCGCTACAGTTTGTTTCCTTCCTCACTGGAGGGACAACATGAATAATTTTTACACATAACTTAATTTATGTACATCTAAGGTTTTCTTTCTTTGCCTGCGAGCATTGGATGGGTCATTACCGACATCTGGTGAGAATTCATGTCAATAGGATCTTTAGAAATATATTTACTTAGAAAATTGGTGACATGTTCAATACTTATTTCACCTGCTATTTACATTTGCCTCCGGAATTAAAAAAAATATCTCCCATTTCTCCCCTGAATACAACTATGAAACACACAATTAATTTACAATTAGATGCATACATTCAAAATATAATTTGATAAGCCTGCACTGTGTCCACCATTTATTACAGTATTAGCCACTTTTCTACCACCAAAATAAATTTACTGTACTGTGCAGTGCATATGTATATGTACGGTCTGTGTGAATATATATATATAGATATATATATGTATATATATCTATATATATATACACAGTATATATATATATATATATATATACACAGTATATATATATATATATATATATATATATATATATATATATATATATATATATATATATATATATATAGTTCAGACCAAAAGTTTAGACATACCTTCTCATTCAAAGAGATTTCTTTATTTTCATGACTCTGAAAATTGTAGATTCACATGTGGAATGAAATACTTAACAAAAAATTGTGAAACAACTGAAAATGTGTCTTATATTCTAGGTTCTCCAAAGTAGCAACCTTTTGCTTTGATTACTGCTTTGCAGACTCTTGGCATTCTCTTGATGAGCTTCAAGAGGTAGTCACCGGAAATGGTCTTCCAACAGTCTTGAAAGAATTCCCAGAGATGCTTAGCACTTGTTGGCCCTTTTGCCTTCACTCTGCGGTCCAGCTCACCGCAAACCATCTTGATTGTGTTCAGGTCTGGTGATTGTGGAGACCAGGTCACCTGGCGTAGCACCCCATCACTCTCCTTCTTAGTCAAATAGCCCTTACACAGCCTGGAGGTGTGTTTGGGGTCATTGTCCTGTTGAAAAATAAATGATGGTCCAACTAAACGCAAACTGGATGGAATAGCATGCCGCTGCAAGATGCTGTGGTAGCCATGCTGGTTCTGTATGTCTTCAATTTTTAATAAATCCCCAACAGTGTCACCAGAAAAAGCACCCCCACACCATCACACCTCCTCCTTCATGCATCACGGTGGGAACCAGGCATGTAGAGTCCATCCGTTCACCTTTTCTGCGTCGCACAAGGACACAGTGGTTGGATCCAAAAATCTCAAATTTGGACTCATCAGACTAAAGCACAGATTTCCACTGGTCTAATGTCCATTCCTTGTGTTCTTTAGCCCAAACAAGTCTCTTCTGCTTGTTGCATGTCCTTAGCAGTGGTTTCCTAGCAGATATTTTACTATGAAGGCCTGCTGCACAAAGTGTCCTCTTAACAGTTGTTCTAGAGATGTGTCTGCTGCTAGAACTCTGTGTGGCATTGACCTGGTCTCTAATCTGAGCTGCTGCTAACCTGTGATTTCTGAGGCTGGTGAGTTGGATAAACTTATCCTCCGCAGCAGAGGTGACTCTTGGTCTTCCTTTCCTGGGGCAGTCCTCATGTGAGCCAGGTTCTTTGTAGCGTTTGATGTTTTTTGCCACTGCAATTGAGGACACTTTCAAAGTTTTCCCAATTTTTCGGACTAAGTGACCTTCATTTCTTAAAGTAATGATGGCCACTCATTTTTCTTTACTTAGCTGCTTTTTTCTTGCCATAATACAAATTCTAACAGTCTATTCAGTAGGGCTATCAGCTGTGTATCCACCAGACTTCTGCACAACACAACTGATGGTCCCAACCCAATTTATAAGGCAAGAAATCCCACTTATTAAACCTGACAGGGCACACCTGTGAAGAGAAAATAATTTCCAGTGACTACCTCTTGGAGCTCATCAAGAGAATGCCAAGAGTGTGCAAAGCAGTCATCAAAGCAAAAGGTGGCTACTTTGAAGAACCTACAATATAAGACATATTTTCAGTTGTTT
Source organism: Anomaloglossus baeobatrachus (assembly GCF_048569485.1). Taxonomy (NCBI): domain Eukaryota; kingdom Metazoa; phylum Chordata; class Amphibia; order Anura; family Aromobatidae; genus Anomaloglossus; species Anomaloglossus baeobatrachus. The sequence goes on from NC_134356.1 coordinate 242,062,129, forward strand.
CACACTTTTTTGTTAAGTATTTCATTCCACATGTGTTAATTCATAGTTTTGATGCCTTCAATGTGAATCTACAATTTTCAGAGTCATGAAAATAAAGAAAACTCTGTGAATGAGAAGGTGTGTCCAAATTTTTGGTCTGTACTGTACATACAGTGCCTTGCGAAAGTATTCGGCTCCCTTGAATTTTTCAACGTTTTCCTACATTTCAGGCTTCAAACATAAAGATAAAAATTTTAATGTTATGGTGAAGAATCAACAAGTGGGACACAATTGTGAAGTTGAACAAAATTTATTGCTTATTTTAAACTTAAAAAGAAACAAACAAAAAATCCCCCCAAAAAACAGAAAATTGGGACGTGCAATATTATTCGGCCTCTTTACTTTCAGTGCAGCAAACTCACTCCAGAAGTTCATTGAGGATCTCTGAATGATCCAATGTCCTAAATGACTGATGATGATAAATGATAAATATAAGCCACCGGTGTGTAATCAAGTCTCCGTATTAATGCACCTGCTCTGTGATAGTCTCAGTGTTCTGTTTAAAGCGCAGAGAACATCATGAAGACCAAGGAACACAACAGGCAGGTCTGTGATACTGTTGTGGAGAAGTTTATAGCTGGAATTGGTTACAAAAAGATTTCCAAAACTTTATCCCAAGGAGCACTGTGCAAGCGATCATATTAAAATGGAAGGAGTATCAGACCACTGCAAATATACCAAGACCTGGCTGTCCATCCACACTTTCATCTCAAACAAGGAGAAGACTGATCAGAGATGCAGCCAAGAGGCCCATGATCACTCTGGATGAACTGCAGAGATATACAGCTGAGGTGGGAGAGTCTGTCCATAGGACAACAATCAGTCGTACACTGCACAAATCTGGCCTTTATGGAAGAGTGGCCAGGAGAAAGCCATTTCTCAAAGATATCCATAAAAAGTCTCATTTAAAGTTTGTCGCAAGCCAACTGGGAGACACACCAAACACGTGGAAGAAGGTGCTATGATCAGATGAAACCAAAATCGAACTATTCGGCACAATGCCAAACGATATGTTTGGCATAAAAGCAACACAGCTCACCACCCTGAATACACCATCCCATTTGTCAAACATGGTGGGGGCAGCCTGAAATGTGGGAAAACGTTGAAAAACTCAAGGGATATATATATATATATATATATATATATGCATATATATATATGCATATATATATATATATATATATATATATATATATATATATATAAACACATTATATCACAAAAGTCAGTACAACCTCACATTTTTGCAAATATTTTGTTATATTTTTTCATGGAACAACACTGAAGATATGACACTTTGTCACAATGTAAAGTAGTCAGTGTGTAGCTTACAACAGTGTACAGCTTGTATAACAGTGTAAATTTGATTGCACCCTAAATCTGAATAACTCAACACACAGCCATTAATATCAAAATTGCTGCCAGCAAAAGTGATTACACCTCTAAGTGAAAAATGCCTATCATGTACCCAAAGTGTCAATATTTTCTGTAGCCACCATGATTTTCAAGCACTGCTTTAACTCTCTTGGGCATGTAGTTCACTAGAGCTTCACAGGTTGACACAGGAATCCTCTTCTACTCCTCCATGACGACATCACGGAGCTGGTGGATGTTAGAGACCTTGCGCTCCACCATCTTCCATTTGAGGATACCCCACAGATGGTCAACAGGGTTTAGGTCTGGAGACATGCTTGGCCAGTCCGGCACCTTTATCTTCAGTTTATTTAGTAAGGCAGTGGTTGTCTTGGAGGTGTGTTTGGGGTCGTTATCATGTTGGAAAACTACCCTGCGGCCCAGTTTACAAAGGGAGTTGATCATATTCTGCTTCAGTATGTCACAGAACATATTGGCATATATGGGTCCATATATCAACTGTAAATCCTCTCAGCCGGCAGCACTCATACAGCGCCAAACCATGATACTCCCACCACCACGCTTGACTGTAACCATGACACACTTGTCTTTGTATTCCTCACCTGGTTCCCTCCACACACGCTTGACACCATCTGAACCAAATAAGTTTATCCTTCTCTTATCAGACCACAGGACATGGTTCCAGTAATCCATGACCTTTGTTGCCTTCAACAAACTGTTGGTGGGCTTTTTTATGCATTATCTTTAGAAGATGATACCCTTCAGACCTGTTTGATGCAGCATACAGTCTGAGCACTTACAGGCTGACCCCCCCAGCCATTTAACCTCTGCAGACAGAAAAGACAACCTCTGGATATGACGCTGAGCAAGTGCAATTAACTTGTTTGGTCGACCATGACAAGGCCTATTCTGAGTGGAATCTGTCTCAATAAATCATTATATGATCTTAGCCACTCTACTGCAGCTCAGTTTCAGTCTGTTGGTAATCTTCTTATAGCCTAGCCCATCTTTACATAGAGCAACAACTCTTTTTTCCAGATCCTCAGAGAAGTCTTTGCCATGTTGAGTTATTTAGAGGGCACCAAATTTAAACTGTTATACAAGCTATACACTGACTACTTTACATTGTATCAAAGTGTCATATCTTCAAGATTGTCCTATGAAAAGATATAATAAAATATTTACAAAAATGTGATAGCTGTATTCACTTTTGTGATATACTGTGTATATATAAATATATATATATACACTGTTCAAACATACACTCCTCAACACCGAAAATGCAACACCGAGAAGGAAAATCATAGAATTATAATTATGTAAATCACAAGATAAATTGATAATGTTATTAATATGCAAATGAAGAGAAAATGGTCCAAATATTTTGTTTAATTCAGTATCGAGTATGAGCGCTACACACACATGTCTTGGCATAATATCATTGAGGATATTAATGGTTGTATCAGGGTTGTTCTGTCACACTGAACGCAGTTAGGTATTTAAATCATCAAGATCTGCTGCTGGCAGCTCCATTTTCCAGTGCTGACCAATATTGTCCCAGGTGTGCATGATCTAAAATACTGCAGGCCATGGTAGGATGTTTAGGCCATGCAGACTGCTCATAGTAGCACAAGCAACATGCAACTTGGAGTTTGGCTCTAAGACACTTTGGAGAAATAGACCACTAGCTAATCAACCAAATCAATGTAACACCGAGCTGTTAATGTACAGTACCTGGAATTAAGACTAGAGAGGTCTATCTGATTCACCTTTGTATCAGTCGTCCTACTCCCTGGACCACCTCATATATTTATCCAGGGAGTAGGACCAATGTTCCCTCTTGAAGGCATCTTCAAGCTGTGTAAATGTGTATTTCGTCATGTGGCACATATACTCAATGCTGAATAAATCGAGATTTTTTTTAAAAAATTGTTTCCATATTTTCATAATTTGCATATTATTAATATATCAATTGATCCTGTGAGTTTTATAATTCCATGAATTTCCTTTTTGGTGTGGAAGTTTCAATGTTGAGGAGTGTTTATACTGCTCTCCAAAATATGCTACATGTAATGTACAGCAATATACAGTATATACTACTTGTAGTGTGCTGCTCTCTGCTTCTTTCGACATGAGGCCATCTCTTTTTTACTTTATTGATTTTTTTTATACATTATGGGCCTGATTCTTCATCAGTGTTTTTTCTGTCACCTGATTTTGTTATTTTTTGGTATTCACTGACCTTTATTGCATTTAATTCATCACATTTCCCACGCGTTTCATGAATTTTGAGCAGAGTCAAAATAGAGACATCTTTCCCTTTTAACAAGTTTTATGACAAAAGCAAAAAATAATCAAAATTTGTTGGTGTTCATACAATCACGCCAGGGTGGGACCGGAGTATTTTTTCAACAAATGTTGTAACTTTTTAAAGTTTCAAATGATGAATCAAGCGAAGACATCTTGAAACCCTAAACCCAACCCACAGTGGAGAACCAAAAACTCCCAGAAGAACACATACATAAACAGACTTAAAAAAAGGTGGACAGAAAAAAAAACAGCTGCAATAACTCCAAAAACTCAACCAAAAACAGACGCAAGTGTAATAATGAATCCGGCCTTATGTGTTCTTTATGAGATTGTGGAGAATGTTCTATCCTTTTGAATAGAAATTTTATTTTCAAGCAAACCTTTATTTATATTTTTGTTTACAAGAAAGGATGGTCTGTAAAATTATTTTTCTTTTTTTTGAAAGAGGCTTAGATTTGACTGTTTTCCGCAATGGTCTGGCCTCCTTGTTTTAATGATCTTGGAACAATATAATACTCTAGCGTGAATAAGCCATGATCAAGTGGGAACATTCTGAGCAAACGTGTAAAGCTGTGGGGCCAGGAGTTCTTAGTTTACTCTATCGGAACAATCAGATTTGTAAAAAAAACCCAAATTATTATTAGAGGGGTGAACTATGTATTGTTTCTTTTATATATACTATATATATATATATATATATATATATATATATACACTGTAAATATCTATAACAACAGACGAAGTGGAGGGAAGCTTGACACGCCCAATGGAATAGGTCACCACACATCCATGGAGTGCAACGATATGAAGTCCGCCAGGTGGACTATAACTTGAATAAGAGGAAAAAATATCGGCACATCCAACGTAAAATAATTTCTTTCTTTATTTTCACATAATATTAAAAAAGTCCATCCATATTCAGAAGACCCTGACGCATTTCCAATGCAAAAGAGCTTCCTTAATCATAGGCTATATACGGTATATAAAAATAATATATATATATATACATACATACATATCTATATATATACATTATATATATACAGTATATAAAAATAATATATATATATATATACATACATATCTATATATACATTATATATACAGTATATAAAAATAATATATATATATATATATACATACATATCTATATATACATTGTATATATACAGTATATAAAAATAATATATATATATATATATATATATATATAAAAAGGAAAACGGACACTAACTTGTTGTCATAAGGTTTTTACTGGACTAATGTGAGGTATGTAAAATGTAAAAAAAAGTGTAATATATGTATATCAAAGAGGGTACATAGCATACAAAGTGTACATAAAATCAAATAGCCAAGGAATTAGTAGAATTAATAATTAAAAAGGGTGACGTATCACTCCTTGCCATTGACGGGTTAAAGAAAAGATAGTGGAAAAAAAATATTGGGAGCCATCTTAATATGACACCTTATCTTGTGTCATCGTCCACAATAGTTATAAAAGGATAATTCCACCTTTAGAAGATGACAACGTGCCAGTCTGCGTGAGCATGTGCGACTGATACAGACAAGGCTTTGTCATGCATCACTAATGAGGAAATCTCAGCCAAGGAAGTTGCTAGCAATTTTTCTAAAGCCCCCAGAGCAACCGAAGATTAGACAGCAATGTTTTCTACTCGCAGCCTTGAAATGGTAATAACTTGCATCCAATGAACAATCTAAAAAGCCTCCAAAGAAACCTATTTCTAAGATGCCATAATAGTAAAGGTCAGTTATTTGGATGCAGTTCTGGATACAAAGTTACACTGAGATGAACATTGTGAGAAATCTCCAATTGATGAAACCTGGGAACACTTTCTTCTTGTATACACTCCTGTTCTCCATTCTAGGTGAGTCGTTCCTTTTCCTAAATGTAGCTACATTCTGAATACTATTGATTGATTGTTCTTACCAGAAATTAACTGTACTGGATGTTCATACTTCTGCACATTGCTATATTAAAAAAAAATGTATGTGGATTCTTTTTATATATAAATAGAACATTTTTTAAAGTAGTACCATGTTGTTGGTGTACATATCAGATTATTAAATGTATATATATATATATATATATATGGCTTTTCAACTCTCTCTCTGTGAAAGTATATAAATTTTGCCTAAAATAATATAAAGTGCTAAAATAAATTAAATCTAAATAAAAAAAATGATATGACTGAATTATATCCTTCTAGATAAAAATCTACTTTTTATGTTTCACTCTATAGGGTTTCTCTACTCGTCTTCTGGTCTAACACCGAGAATATCCAAGTGAGTCAAAATGTATATTTAGGGTAAAAGACAACATTTTGCCATGCTGATACATTTCTAGTTGTTATTTATATTAAGCCCACTTCTAAGAAACATCTATAGATTAATTATAGAATTTATAATATCTAATACAGTGAATAGGTGAAAGAAATTCAGTTGGGAGTAGAACTTATAGAGTTAAAGGAGACGTTATAACAGTGAATAGGGGGTAAACCTTATAGAGTTAAAAGAGTATCTAATACAGTGAATATGGGTAAACATTATAGAGTTAAAGGAGTATCTAATACAATGAATGGGGCTAAACCTTATAGAGTTAAAGGAGTATCTAATACAGTGAATAAGGGTAAACCTTATAGACTTAAAGGATTATCTAATACAGTGAATAGGGGTAAACAATATAGAGTTAAAGGAGTATCTAATACAGTGAATAGGGGTAAACCTTATATAGTTAAAGGAGTATCTAATACAGTGAATAGGGGTAAACCTTATAGAGTTAAAGGAGTATCTAATACAGTGAATAGGGGTAAACCTTATAGAGTTAAAGGAGTATCTGATACAGTGAATAGGGGTAAACCTTATAGAGTTAAAGGAGTATCTAATACAGTGAATAGGGGTAAACCTTATAGAGTTAAAGGAGTATCTAATACAGTGAATAGGGGTAAACCTTATAGAGTTAAAGGAGTATCTAATACAGTGAATAGGGGTAAACCTTATAGAGTTAAAGGAGTATCTAATACAGTGAATAAGGGTAAACCTTACAGAGTTAAAGGAGTATTCTGGTGTAGATGGTGATAAATGCCCCGCTAACTAATATAACATACAGGTATGAAATAGTCTCTGAATTAATATATTGCACTGTACCTTTACAGTTAAAAATGCTATATTTGCATTTATTCATTTTAAATGTTTTGTCTGTGCCATGGATATAAAGATAATTAATCTTGGAAAAAAATTAGTGACAATAAGGTGATATTTAGTGTTATTTGCTAATTAATAATACTTTTTATAAAAAATATATATATATATATATATATATATATATATATACCTACAGTATATAGAGCTTACATATTATGGTAAGAAAATCTACTTTAAAGTATAGAGTAAAAAAATGCAGAGGAATTTCCAAAGGCAAGCAGTTCATTTTCAGGCACACAGATCTTTAATGCTCTCGTCAATTGTGTAAGATGAGATCTGGCACATACAAGTTACCTTTTAAATGTTAACCCAAGAAAGGCCTCTTTGATAGGTGATGGAAATCAGAAAAAAAACCTTTCCCCTAGGAATAGCTTATTCAGGTTGCTCCTGGACCTTTGCAAATACAAGATACTTTTTGTTTTCTTCCAGAAACGGGTTTAATGCAATTCGCCAGAAAAGAGATCTCTTAACAGCAGAGGTAGGTTATACCTTCGAGAGAAAAACTTGCCTCTGAAATGAGTCTTACGCTGACAATGGAGCCTTTGTGATAAGAGAGAATGGTAAAAGCGCGGGTAGGATCAATCCCCCTTGTGATACCTACTTTCCTGTGATTCTGGAGCTTTCACTGTCTCACTTATCAGGCTTGCCTGAACTCATCGCATTCTCACACAGCCACTGCATCATCAGATAAAGAGATATTCCGATTGGCAATAAACATTCGACATCTTCAAAAGATCCAATGTTTCCGAAAAATGCTAATTCCAGACTACGTAACCCTTGGCTGTTTATTATTTTATGTTTCTGCTTAAGATTTATTTTGGATAACGAGTTATTATGGCATCCAAAATTCCCATATAAATCATTATATTGTAAGGAGACATACAAAGTACTTAAAAATTATGAGGGTCTCGGAAACTTGATAGTATAATTAAAGGAATCACTATTACTAGCAGACGGAGCAATCCGAATACTATGAAAAAGCAAAGATGCTCCGTTTATAGCCTACAATCTGTTATATAACATAGTGGTGGCTGTAAATTGACATCTACAGTGGCATGCAAACGTTTGGGCACCCCTAGTCAAAATTACTCTTATTGTGAAAGGTTAACCAAGTTGAAGATGAAATGATTTCTAAAGGCATAAAGTTACAGACAACACATTTCCTTTGAATTTTAGCCATTTTTTTTCAATTTTCATCTTTTACTTTTTTAACTTAACAAATGGGTTGACACAAAAGGGGTGCCCAAACTTTAACATGCCACGGTATACTATATCCTTATGGAAGTAACAATTCGAGATACGGAATTCCTCCGCCTCCCCAGTTGTTTTTAGATTTCTTCTCCTTATAGGGGGAATGAAAAATATTTACGAGAATTGTAATTTTGCAATTTACGAAGCACAAGTCACTTTTAAATTAGATCTATTCTTAATGGCTGTGCGTTCCCTCTAACTTCTCCATTCTGTCTCTATTCTCCAAAAATAAGAATGGGGACAGCACAAGAGAGAAGGGAAACATTCCAAAAGTTTTCTTTAGGGAATGTTTGCTTTAATCCGTGTGTTGGGATCCATTTCTCTTTTTTAGAGAATAGAGAGGATGGATCTCCTGCGAAAAATCTAGGATCAATGTCAATCTTTTAGCACTTGTTAATTAATGTAAATAATGTAACAAAAACTCCAATATTTAGAAGCTTCTGCTATTTTTTTTAATTAAATTTTGAGGTCTTCATCCTTTCCATAGGGTATTTTATCACGGATATGTCACACATCTATTATTTGGTTTTCCTTGTTAAATTTATTTATTTTTTTAATATTTATTTTTATTCTTTTTACAATCAACAGAAACCGGCTCATTCAGTAGAAATACATGATAGATGCTGAATAAATATGCATTTTTTTTTAAAATTATTTTCACACTACTTAATGGTAACTGTAAGATGTCCTCTGAAAAGTGTGTCATGTCCTTTGTAAATCTGTGCTATGCTCGGATGGACATTCTCCATGTGAGTTGCCATTTGAGAGATTCATTCATTAATTCTGAAATGGCAATCAGATTGAATACTTGGATGAAATCTTATACTTATGACAGGAGATAACGTGTTTTGTGGAAGAATCATGGTAAGGATAAGCCACCAGTTCTTCCCTTGTCTCATAGTTTAATGCTCACAGAGTTAAAACACCTCTTCTTCGCAGACAGATTTTAAGGATGACTAATTGTTATTTTTATAGACCTTGAGCATAAAAAGATTATCAGATACCTTGGCATATGGTATGGACTGTGGAAATAATTGTAGTCTTCTTAGATGTAAGACGCTATCCTCTTACTAGTTGCCCTTTCCTTATCCTTTTCTGTAAGGATATGCTGAGCTAGTAGAGATGGTTCACTGCTTGAGACCCTTCTAATATATAAAGCTGAGATCCATGTCAGCTCTTCGGAGAGGCACAGGAATTCAATGATATCAAAGCAGCCCATTAATCTCCAATTTCAGCTAGCTCCATGCAATGCTACGAATGAAGAAAATAGCATTCACTCAGTTCACATTCATGAATCTTCCCGTAATTAAAAAAAGGAAAAACAGCCCACTACATGACCTGGAATAATATCCTTTATTCTTCTTAAGATTAAGGATAAGGCAAGAAAATTTCATCTTTCTTTCAAGATGCTTCGTTGTCAAAATTATGGGTGGACAAATCTTGATCAAGTCAGAAGTGTTACTAACTGGGCATGTCCAACGTCAGTTGGTGCCAACAAGCCAATTTTAGTTGGGCAACATACACTGTTAGGGCAGGAAACTGAATCCTTTCGCTTTCTCAAGGAACAAATAGTTATAGCTCTTTGTTGACTATTGGTTTTCATTGTATGAAGCCTAGATGTTGTAGACACTGTTTTGAGTGAGGTGTTTGGCCAAGACAGTGCTTAAAGGGAACCTGTCAGGTGCAATATGCACCCAGAACCACAAGCAGTTCTGAGTGCATATAGCTAATCCCTGCTTAACCATCTTTTCTAAAGATCTCTTTATCTATGCTACTAGATACAGGGACGATTAGGCAGGTATTAGCAATATGCACCCAGAACTGCTCATGGTTCTGGGTGCCTATGGGACCTGACAGGTTCCCTTTAAACCTCACTCAAAACAGTGTCTACCACATCTAGGCTTCATACAATGAAAACTAATAGTCAACTTTTAATTTTTATGCCATTAAACCAGAAAGTTCTTAGTTAGTAAACAACATTCACCATATGTCTACTTGACATCCGCATCATTTTTTAAACATATGTTTTTTCAAATTAAGTTAGAAGGTTTAAAAGTTTGTTGGCAATTTCTCATTTGTCCAACAAAATTTACAAAAACTATTTTTTAGGGACCCCATCACATTTGAAGCGACTTTGACAGGCCTAGGTGACAGAAAATACCCCAAGTGACACCATTCTAAAACTTGCACCCCTCACACTGCTCAAAAAAGCATTCAATACGTTTATTAATCCCATAGGTGTTTCACAGGTATAAAAGAAATGTGGAAGAAAAAATGAAAATTGCACTTTTTCCCACAAAAATGTTTGCTTTAGCCCCCAATTTTCCATCTTCACAAGCATACCAGGAGAAAATGGACCACAATTTTTGTGAAATTTCTCCTGAATACAGCAATACCCCATATGTGCCGGAAAGCTGCTCTTTGGGCGCATGGCAGGGCTTGGAAGGGAAGGAGCACCATTTGACTTTTGGAGCGTAAAATTGACTGGAATAGATAGTGGATGACAAGTTGTGTCTGTAGAGCCTATATTGTGCCTAAAAAGAGGAAGCCCCCCACAAGTGATCCTATTTTGGAAACTACTCCCCTCAAGGAATTTATCTTGAGGTGTGGTGAGCACCTTGAATCCTCAGGTGCTTAATTTTATAACATTGAGCCACGAAAATAAAAATATTTCCCACAAAAATGTTGTTTTAGCCTAAATTATTTATTTTCACAAGGTTAATAGGAGAAACTGGACCATAAAGTTTGTTGTGCATTTTCTCCTGAGTACAAGGATACTCCATGTGTGATGGAAAACCACTAATTGAATGCACGGCAGGGCTTGGAAGGGAAGGAACACTATTCGAGCACGGATTTGGTCGGAACAGACTACTGCAGGAAAGTGCACTATTTAAGGAATTCATGTAGGGGTGTAGTAAGCATTTTAAACCCACAGATGATCACACAAAATTGTGTATCTTTGGGCTGTGGAACTGAAAAATTACATTTGTTTCCACTAAAATGTTGTTTTAGCCCCAAGTTTTTAATTTTCAACAGGGCTATTAGGAATAAATGGACCACATAATTTGCTATGCAATTTTTCCCGAGGTTTCCAATATCCTATATGTAGTTGGAAACTACTTTTCAGGCTCAGTGCAATGCAAAGCTCAGAAGGGAAGGAGCGCCATATTGTAATGCAGATTTTCCTGGAATGGTCATGTCAATTTGGCACAACCTCTGAGGTGCCAAAACAGTAGCCCTATTTTACAAACTGCACCACTCAGGGGATACATCTAGTGATGAGTGAGGATATTGATGCTTCAGGTGTGTCAGAGAATTTTATACCATATTAAGGTGAAGGACTAATAATTGCATTTTTGTCACTAAAATACTGTTTTAACCCAAGATTTTTTATTATTCCAAGGAGAAATGGCTAAAACAGGCCTCATAATTTGTCACAGAATTTTGCTGAACGTGGCCATATCCCACGTGACTGTATAGTACTGTTTGGCCATATGGCAGGGCTCGAGAGAAAGAAGGAGCACTCTTTGACTTTTGTGAAGCAGATTTTTATAGAATAGTTTGTGAACTCCATTTGAAAAGCCCCTGATGAGCCAAAACAGTGGGAACCCCGTTCAAGTTATCCCTTATTAGAATTTACATCCCTCTGGGAATTCATCTATGGGTTAAGTGACTATTTTTACATTCTGGACTCTTTCCAGAAACAAACACACAATGGAAGTTGCAAAGCTAAAAGTGCAAATCTGCCATTATAGAGCCCAATACATTGTAGCGCCCAATACACTGTGCTTATCTTGTGCTTCTGGAGCTACGTACCCATAAAATAAGTGGGCTCTCTTCATGATGTTATTGTCCAACATATAGACGATAACTGCAGTTTAGGCACAATGTGGGGCTTAGAGAGGGGGGAATTTGGATTTAGGAGCGCAGATTTAGCTGGATTTCTTTTGTTGGAGCCATGACGCTTTTCCCCAGCCTTTGTGCTACCAGTAACTTGAACACCCCCTATATTTATGTTAAAAGGAGAGAGACCTGAGTGGGGACTTGTACTGTATCTTGTGGGATGAGTTGAAGCTTTTATTGGTGGCATTTTGGGGTAGAGAAAAGTTTTGATCAGTTCATATGTATTCGGTGGTCTATTTTGAGCAGTTACATCATGTTTTCCACCTATATATCTGAAACACATGTATCAGATGAAGCCCCAGATGAATCCATTCATTAATGAGGTGGGAGGAGTAACTCTGTACTCCATTTTATTTTTGTTTAGTGGTGTTTGGCTATTCAGAAGTGCACAAATCTGTGGCCCACCACACTTTTGTGGACACCTAAAAAGACACCTAAAAAGAGGGACAACATTCGATCATAGGCCAGAATATGTCCACAGTGTCTCCCTCTACCTCATTATGGGGAATCTTCCATTGGGGGTTCAGTCTAAATCATGTATTGCAGAGATTTACATGGAAACCCCTCGTGTAATCGCTTAATGTAGAGCACAGGATAAATGTGAGCTGACCCTTACTGCGATCTTTGGGAGGCAGAATAAACAAATCAACAGCAGTTGTTTTTTTGTATGCCATTCCTTGTGCGGTATAAGTGATCACACAACTATATTCTTCGGGTGTGTGTGATACAGCGATATCAGATTTATACTGCATAGTTTCTGTTTGGCTCACACACACACACTAAGAAATGCTTTAATTTTTTTATCAAAAAAAAGTTGGCATTGCTTTATTTTGAGAGCTATAACTTTTTGTATTTCTGCCAAAATAGTCACAAGCGGTCATGTTTTTTGCCAGACGAGTAGAAGTTTTTATTGGTACCATTTTCGGGCTCATAACAAGATCGCTTTCTATTACTATTTTTAGTTGGCTAAAATAATTAAAACCATCAATTCAGGATTTTGTTTGGTTTTTTTTTTAATGACGTTCAGCGTGTGGTTCCAGTAATAACACAGCTTTATTCTTCGGATTAGAAGGATTACAGCTATACCATATTTATATTGTTTTTTATGTTTTGTTAGTTTTGCACAGTAAAAACATTATTGTTTTTTTATCACTCTATTCTAAGTGCTATAACTTTTTACTTTTTTTATTTTTATTCTGATGGAGCTGTTTAGTGGCTTGTTTTTGTGGGACAAGATGATGTTTTCAGCAACACCATTTTTATTTACATTTGTTTTTTTATTGCACTTTATGCCACTTTTTGTTTGGCGGTTTTATGAAAAAGCATATTTTTTTGCCATTTTTGTTTCAATTTTTTTTTTTATGTATTCTCCAAAAGGGTTAAACACTGTAAAAATTTTATAGGTCTGGTTGTTCCAGACGTGGATACACCAGATATGTGTATTTTTTTTGTTTTTACATAAATATACATACTTATTGGTATAATATATTTTTCATATTTTTTTTATTTTGAGATTAAAAATCTTTTTTTTTGAAATCTTAAACTTTTTTTAACTTTTTAACTTAGTCCCTGTATGAGACTTTAACATTTATTACTCTGATTGCTGATATAATGTGTTGCAATACACAAGCATTGCAATACATTATACCTGTCAGTACTGTACTGACAAGAAGTCTCTTAGACCATGCTCCTGGCATTGTCTAATAGGCTTACTGTAGCTGGCTGACCCAGAGGTTGTTATGACAACCTCTGGTTACCATGTTAAAGATTTGGCCTTTGCAATATAGTCGCAGCGGCACTGATGGGATGGAAGAGGGAGAATCCTAAATGTTGCGATCGAAATTGATTTTGATTGATCGAAACAGCTAGTGATGGTGCAGGCACCTCTCCTGTCTGTGAGAGCAGAGCTCGGCTGTCATGTAAGCCAAGCACACAGCGGTGATTACTCAGGCACAGCTCCTGTGCCCCGCATGATCACCATGATGTACCCATGCGTCAAAGGTCGGGAACCCCTTTCCAACCATGACGTATGGGTATGTTATATATGGGTATAAAAACTTAGTCCTGTATAACCCCACCCATACTACTGATTGACAGCTTTCTGTGTATACTGTGCATATGCAGAAAGATACCAACCAGTGCTAGGGCTGGGGTTATGCAGAGATCATGAATATGAAGGACTACATGGCAGCAGGTTTACTAGTTTTCTATTGATAATCTTTTGCTGATAAAACTGTGATTTTATCAAAATTAATGCAAGCAGCGCAATAAGTGACACATTTATGAGCTTTATACTGCTCTCAGATTAGGTGGCAAAAACCTGGTGCCAGATTTCCTTTTATTTTGTGTAACATCTTACAACTGGAAATAACATTAGTAATTTTTGTAATCATATTTCAATCATAGGATAATGGAGATCCATTGTCTGGAGCACGTAGACTCCTTACTGAATCAATCATTCCAAAGGCAGGTAAGACATCTTACAGGTTTAATTGAATTTATTATATTAACTTTTGTGAAAATACTTTTGTAATACATGAAGGCAAATTAAAGGGAACCTGTCACCATTTTTTTGCCCTATAAGCTGCGGCCACCACCTTCGGGCTCTTATATACAGCATTCTAATATACTGTATATAAGAGCCCAGGCCACTGTGTAGAACATAAAAAACACTTTATAATATTTACCTAACGGTCGCTCAGTTGGCCATATGAGCGTCTCCGTTGTCCGGTGCCGGCGCCGCCTCTTTCGGCTATCTTCGTTCTCTTTCTGAAGCCTGTGTGCATGATGCATCTATGTCATACACACTCGCCGGTCCCGCGCATGCGCACTACAATACTTTGATCTGTCCTGCTCAGGGCAGATCAAAGTGGGTCTGCTCAGGACCTGAATGTGGCATGTGTGGATGACGTCGTCTAGCACCGCGGCTAGAGAAGAAGAAGGACAAAGATGGCTAAAGAGGCGGCGCCGGCACCGGAGAACGGAGATGCCCATATGGCCAACCCAGGAACTGTTAGGTAAGTATTATAAAGTGTTTTTTATGTTCTCACAGCAGCCTGGGCTCTTATATACAGTATGTTAGAATGCTGTATATAAGAGATCGGTGGTGGTGGCCGCAGGATATTGGGCAAAAAAGTGGTGACAGGTTCCCTTTAAAGGGAACCAATCACCAGGATTGTCATATATAACCTAAAACTAGTGCTATACTGGCACCATCAGGCTGATTCTCTACATACCTTTAGTGGTCAGCTCGGATGTTTAGGTTTTGAAATACAAGAAAGTAAAGTTTATAAAATCAGCAGCTTCTTGAGCGACAGCAGCTGAGGAGTAGATAATAGCTGGGGAGATATTCAGAGTTTTCTCTTCCCCCTGTTAAAATTAGCATAAGTATTATACCATCGATTCACTTTTTCACTTGCAGGACCTGTGTGCGGTCATACCCATGTGACCAGAAGGGGCGGGGCCTCAGCCAACAAAGCTGATACCATGAAGTAACATTTTCTGTTGGCTGAGGCCCCGCCCCTTATGGTCACATGGGTATGACCTCACACAGGTCCTGCAAGTGAAAAAGTGAATCGATGGTATAATATTTATACTAATTCTAACAGGGGGAGGGGATAACTCTGAATATATTATCTGCTCCTCAGCTCCTGTCACTCAAAAAACTGCTGATTTTATAAACTTTACTTTCTTGGGTTTCAAAACCTATACATCCGAGCTGACCACTAAAGGTATGTAGAAAATCAGCCTGATAGTGCCAGTATAGCACTGGCTTTAGCTTATATATGAAAATCCTGATGATTGGTTCCCTTTAAACAATGATGCCCTTAATTTTCAGGGCCAAACTACTTGCTGCTATGAGTTACCATTATCCAGATCCCAGTACCAGAAGGCAGGGACTATATACTATATTGTTACTGTCTTCAAACATGAAAGTAAAAGACTATTTGAAAGGAGAAGAGTCAGCTACTCTCAAGAAAACCAGTTAATTTATCAGCAGCACCAATATGCACGACTCTCGAATGGGCTTTACAGCTGTTTATCTGGTCAAGAAATCCATTGGGATTGATGGGCAGTAAAGGTAGTACTAGGGTTTATACACAACATTATATTAGAGTGAGTACCTGTTTTAAAGGGTCATAGACTATACAGACAAAAGTATTGGACTGGTTATTTTTATTCCGTACCATGGTCACAAGTGTATAATAGCAAGCCCTATGCATTGCCGTCCGCTTTACAAAAATTTGTGAAAGAATGGCTTATTCTTCACGGAATTTGAGTGGGGTCCTGCAATAGGATACCATCGTTGTTATTCAGGACATTTTACGCCCTCTTAAATATTTCACGACCTACTGTGTGTGGTGAGTGGTACTATTGAAAGTTGGAAAAGTGAATGAATCACAGAAAGTCAGCCATGAAGTGGAGACCACATAAAGGGGGTTGCTGAGTGCTGAGGTGCATAGAGCAAAAAAGACACCATCACTCTGTGGACTCAGTAGCCATAGAGTTCCCAACCTTCTTTGGCAATAACATCACCATAAGAAGCCGTATGTTCGGAACTGAATGGCATGACTGTCTATGACCAATCAAAGGCACAAAAGTAGGAATCATACCGTCACTGGACTCTGAAGCAGGGAACCGTTCTGTGTAGTGAGCAATCACACTTATTTACCTGGCTGTTTGATGGATGAGTCTGAATTTGGCAAATGCCAGGAGAATGTTACCTGCCTACTACAGCATGCCAGCTGTAAAAATGTATGGCGGAGATGGAATGGGGTTGTTTTTCAGGGTTGGTCTAAGACCCTTAGTTCCAGTAAAGGGAAATGTTAATACTTAAGCATAAATAGATGTTTTGGACAACTGTATGCTTCCAACATTGTACAGTTTGAGGAAGGCCCTTTTCTGTTGCCCATGACAGTGCCACGGTGCACAAAGCAAGGTCCATTAAGACCTGTTTGGATGAGTTTGGTGTGCATAGGGCCCTGACTTCAACACCTTTGGGATGAACTATAATGAAAATTGTGAGACAGCCCTTCTCATCCATTAACAGTTTTTGACCTCACGAATGCTCTTCTGAATGAGCGTGCACAAATTCCCACACATAAACTTTACAAAATCTTACAGAAAGCCTTCCCAAGGAATGAAGAATGGGAGCTGTTATAGCTTCCAAGGGGGAGTCTAATCCATTTTTATGACTATGGATTTAGGAATGTATGTCATAAAAGCTCCTACGTGTGTTGTATGTAGGTGTCTCAATCTTTTTATCCATATAGTGTGTATTGGAAGATTCATAGCCACATATGATACCATGACCATATTTCGCTTTTGCATTTTATTGCTTTTTCCAGTTTTGCTATTTAATTTAATATCCTTCTTCAGCAATAACTTCCTAGTTCTAGATCTATATTATCAACAAATCGTTAGTGAACAGACTTTGTTCAAATGTTTAATCTGAAAAAGTAATTGAGAAATGTTTACCTTGTTTCTAGATTCTTGCCCACAAGGTTGTCTTAATGGAGCACTTTGTACAGAAGCTGGTTCATGTGATTGTGCGACCTTTCAGGCACAAGGAAACAGATGCCAGTATGGTAAAGTAGTTATGTCTATGGGAATATTGGGCTGGGTTGGTGTGAGCAAATAGGTTATTATTTTTATATTGGCCTGCTATGGCAGAATGCATATTCTTATTGAATTGTTCTTTATTTTTCAGAAGTCAGTTTAGTTTTCCATACAAATATCCTTGAAATTCAAATACATTTTCTGCAAACGTCCAGTATAAAAGTGTGTATTATATCTTTTCAGTGCCAAACACTGGGAAAGAAAGAGATGCCATCTGCAGAAGCTGGGGTCAATACAACTTTGAAACATTTGATGGCATCTACTTTTACTTCCCGGGAAACTGTTCATACATATTTGCCAGAGATTGCAGCAACCCACTGCCTTTGTATACTATATGGGTAAGTGTACCTGACTACACAGGGGATGGAAATGAAAGACTTTGCTGTTATATAAAGTTTACCAGGGGCAGACATATCATTGGAGCAAGCTGTGGAAGCACACAAGGGCCTAAGAGGTGAGGAGGCCCATGTGTACCTCCAAAGTTGATGGAATTGTGCATTTTGATGAGGTCTTGGACTGAGAAGGGCGTATTTACATTTTTTGCACAGGGACCCTTTTGTATCTGTGTCCGCCAGTGAAATTCACAGTGTATTATATCTAATGAGTATACAAACTCCAGACCAACTTGACCTTGCATTAGATTAATTACTTCTCTCATCACTTTTCCTATCTTGTATACATTACACAGTTCATTATCATTTATAATTATAATTATGTATTAACACGAGTGTCATACACAAATCATTGTATCCACAAGTCACAGCCAGGATGTGGATCTCCTTTGTGTTGGTCAATGTCAATATATCTCTGTAAAGGCCCATTTATATGTAATGACTTAAGCGGGCTTTACACGCTGCGACATCACTAGCATCGGCTAGCGATGTCGAGCACGATAGCACCCGCCCCCGTCGTAAATGCGATATTGTGTAATCGGTGCCGTTGCGAACATTATCGCAACGGCAGCGTCACACGCACATACCTGCTCTGCGACGTCGCTCTGGCCGGCGATCTGCCTCCTTTCTAAAGGGGCGGTTCGTTCGGCGTCACAGCGACATCACACTTCAGCCGCCCAATAGCAGAGGAGGGGCGGAGATGAGCGGGACATAACATCCCGCCCACCTCCTTCCTTCCGCATTGCCGGTGGAGGCAGATAAGGAGATGTTTGTCACTCCTGCGGTGATACATACAGCAATGTGTGGTGCCACAGGAACGAGGAACAACATCACTAATAAGCATTAAACGATTTTTTGTTTCAGGACGACCTCTACGCGGCAAACGATTTTGACCGCTTTTGCGATCGTTTAAGGTCGCTAATTCATTAACGATATCGTAGCGTGTAAAGCCCGCTTTAAACTACTGAAATGCAATGGTTGTTTGAGAGTAACTAGACGAAATTCATGGTATAATTCTACCTCTCAATGGAAAACCTATGGAAACCGTGAGCAGTACCAATAAATCTCAACAGTCTACCTGTAAAGAACAAACATGTATTAGTATTGTTAGTATATATAATTATCTGATTATAATAAGATTTATTTTTTATTTATTGACCTAAAGAACTAATTTTTACAAATATAAGTTTGATCTATAGTCTTGGCTTATTTAGGTCTTGTACTATTTATTATGGTCAATACTGATTAATTGCTATGATTTTAGAAGTTAATAATCTTTTGAGTGGTAAAAAGTGCAAAAAAGCCAGGAATGTCGATCTCCTTAGTTGGAAATGTAAAAAAGAATAATAATGATTTTCATTGATATATGTATACAGATCAGAAACTGTTGGGATGAGCAAACTGCTTGGTTCTCGGTAAGATTAATAAGTATTTTGATGCTCGGGTGCTTGGTACTCGTTTACACGGAATAATGGAAGTCAATCGGGAACTCAAACAATTTTCCAGAAGATTTTCCAGAAAAATGCTTGTGTTCCTTATTGATTTCCATTATATTTGGTAATCGAGTACTGAGCCCCAGAGCATCAAAATGTTCGTTAGGCTTACCGAGCACCGAGCAGTTGGCTCATCCCTAATTACGAACTCATTAGCATCCTTTGATGTGATCTATCATGATAATTAGAAACACAACCATTTGTGATAACATCTCCATGTATTCATATTATTAACTTACATTTTTTTTTACCTTTTATTCTGTTTTTTCCTTGTTAGGTTCACAACAGTCCCAAGTGTGAGGGATCTGTGTATACTTGTCCACGTTCCATCAGTATGTTTTTCTCAAGCCAAGAGGAGATCACTGTTTCTGGTTATGAAGTGAGGAAAGGCGGTGTCAGGTAAGACAAATTAACTCTTCTCGTTGTATGTATACTGGTACTTTCATTCTGATTCACCCCAAAATAAAAAAATTAAAGTTCTAAAAAAAAGGTATAGAAATGGGGGTAATAAACATTAGTCCCATAGAAAAGTAGCAATCTTTCTTTAACATGACATAATCCAATTGGTTGGTTTGTTAAATTTATATTGATTCCCATTTAATGATCTACGAAAAATATATATTTCACTGTGTTCCTAAAACAGTTGCCAACCAACCGAACAATCGTTTTATCCAAAATGCACAATAGTTAGCTATGAAGGATTGCTATATCATCACACTAACTGGCTGTGGAGCACACCTAATGGGTATATAACCACAATTGTAAGCAAAGGATAAACCATATGTCTATATGCTCGAGCACCACATGGCCCAGAAAGCCAAAAGGAGGTGCCTGCAATTACCTGCAAGGCACACCTAATAGGCCTATGACCACAATTGTAAGGAAACTAATGAACTATACGTATATATGCTGGCGCACCACAAGACCCAGATATCTAGGGGGGGTAAGAACAGGGGATCATCAGTGTGCAAGGGGGGCCGTGGAGGAAACCCACGTGTATCGCTGCGAGCAGCTTAGTCAGCTCCCCCTGGCTTTCTGGGCCATGTGGTGCTCCAGCATATAGACATATGGTTTAACCTTTGCTTACAATTGTGGTTATATATCCATTAGGTGTGCTTCGCAGGCAGTTAGTGTGATGACATAGCAATCCTTCATAGCTAACTATTGTGCATATAATCTTGTGTGACAGGTATCGGTTATATATACTCAGAGCCTTCGGGCTCATTTTTCCTCCCAGGTTTTTCCTAAATCTAATATTGGGTCAACTTGGGACCACTTTACCTGTATCTTCGTTGACCTTTGTATGATCACATGGTTGCCCCCACAAACAAAATCCAAACCGAACATCATTGTGTGATTTACCGTAATTAACATGGTTCATTCCGTATACCTTGCATACTGTATACTAATTGTATTGTGAGTGCACCTTGTTAGCATATGGAATTGGGTGATGGTGTTATTGGAATATATGAACAGATTGGACTCTTTAGATACTGTCCACCCAGGTTATACACAACTATAATTTGGTCTACACTGTACCTTTGTACCATTATACCATCATCATGGGCTTAGGCTACTTTCACACATCCGGTTTGAGCACTGCGGCTCAATCCGGCTGTGAAAACTATGCAACGGATGCGGCGAAAACACCGCATCCTTTGCATAAGTTTTTACATGCGGCCCGTCCGGTTTTTTTCCGGTTGCGGCATGCTACTGAGCATGCGCAGTGGAAAAAACCGCATGCGGTGAGCGGATGCGTTTTTTTCCGCATCGCGCCGCATCCGGCCTCCATAGGTATGCATTGAAAAATGCGCCGCAGCGGCCGGATGCGGCGCAATGCGGTGTTTTTTGCCGGAGCAATAAACGTTGCAGGGAACGTTCGATCCGGCCGCGGCATCGGCTAAATCTGCCGCATGCGGCAAAAACCGGACCGAACGCAAGCCCCTGTGGCACAATACGGCACTAATGTAAGTCTATGCAAAAAAAACTCAACCGGCGTTACAAAAGCCGGTTGCGGTTTTTCTGCAGAACGCCGTATTGTGCCACAGAGCAAAAATCCGGATGTGTGAAAGTAGCCTAAAGCCCGCTACACACGCTTCAATATATCTCACAATCCGTCGTTGGGGTCAAGTTGTAAGTGACGCACATCCGGCATCGTTTGTGAGGTATCTGCGTGTGACAGCTACATGCGATCAGGATTGAACGCAAAACCGTTGATCGCAAACACATCGTATCATTCTCTAGAATTGAGCGTTTTGTTGCACGAACCTAGTCAATTGTAACGTGTGACATCCCTCATACGATTTTGTTGTCTGATGCTATGTGCGCAGGTGTGCGCTCTGCACCGCAGCTTAAAAAAGGTCTGCTTCAGAGCGCAGCTGAAAAGCTGCGTTCTGAAGCGCCTCACAATGTCTGTCATGCACTAATCTCTGTCAGTCCGTCACTATCTCTGTCCCTCACTCTCAGTCCATGTCAGTCTATCCCCCTCTCTCATATACTCACCGATCCCCGATCCCTGGCGCTGCACGGCATTCACACTGCTCTGGCGGCTTTTACTGTTTTGAAAAAGCCGGCCGCCCATTAAACAATTTCGTATTCCCTGCTTTCCCCGCCCACCAGCGCCTATGATTGGTTACAGTGAGACACGCCCCCACTCTGAGTGACAGGTGTCACACTGCACCCAATCACAGCAGCCGGTGGGCGTGTCTATACTGTGTAGTGAAATAAATAATTAAATAATTTAAAAAAACGGCGTGCGGTTCCCCCCATTTTTAAAACCAGCCAGATAAAGCCATACGGCTGAAGGCTGGTATTCTCAGGATGGGGAGCTGCACGTTATGGGGAGCCCCCCACCCTAACAATATCAGCCAACAGCCGCCCAGAATTGCCGCATACATTATATGCGACAGTTCTGGGGCTGTACCCGGCTCTTCCCGATTTACCCTGGTGCGTTGGCAAATCGGGGTAATAAGGAGTTATTGGCAGCCCATAGCTGCCAATAAGTCCTAGATTAATCATGTCAGGCGTCTATGAGACACCCTCCATGATTAATCTGTAAGTTACAGTAAATAAACACACACCCGAAAAAATCCTTTATTAGAAATAAAAACACACACATATACCCTGGTTCACCACTTTAATCAGCCCCAAAAAGCCCTCCTTGTCCGGCGTAATCCAGGATGATCCAGCGTCGCTTCCACCGCAGCTGCATGGAGGTGACCGGAGCCGCAGCAGACACAGCCGCTCCGGTCACCTCCATGCAGCAAATGAAGACAGCCGTGCGATCAGCTGCTGTCACTGAGGTTACCCGCGGCCACCGGTGGATGCAGCGGTGGCCGCGGGTAACCTCAGTGACAGCAGCTGATCGCGCGGCTGTGTTCATTTGCTGTGTGGAGGTGACCGGAGCGGCTGTGTGTGCTGCAGCTCCGGTCACCTCCATGCAGCAGCGCTGGATGCGACGCTGGATCATCCTGGATTACGCCGGACAAGGAGGGCTTTTTGGGGCTGATTAAAGTGGTGAACCAGGGTATATGTGTGTGTTTTTATTTCTAATAAAGGATTTTTTTCTGGTGTGTGTGTTTATTTACTGTAACTTACAGATTAATCATGGAGGGTGTCTCATAGACGCCTGACATGATTAATCTAGGACTTATTGGCTGCTATGGGCTGCCAATAACTCCTTATTACCCCGATTTGCCAACGCACCAGGGTAAATCGGGAAGAGCCGGGTACAGCCCCAGAACTGTCGCATATAATGTATGCGGCAATTCTGGGCGGCTGTTGGCTGATATTGTTAGGGTGGGGGGCTCGCCATAACGTGGAGCTCCCCATCCTGAGAATACCAGCCTTCAGCCGTATGGCTTTATCTGGCTGGTTTTAAAAATGGGGGGAACCGCACGCCGTTTTTTTTAATTATTTAATTATTTATTTCACTACACAGTATAGACACGCCCACCGGCTGCTGTGATTGGGTGCAGTGTGACACCTGTCACTCAGAGTGGGGGCGTGTCTCACTGTAACCAATCATAGGCGCTGGTGGGCGGGGAAAGCAGGGAATACGAAATTATTTAATGGGCGGCCGGCTTTTTCAAAACAGTGAGGGTATGTGCGCACGTTGCTTTTTACCTGATTTTTACCTGCTTTTTTGCTGCTTTTTCTTCTGCGCTGTTTAATGCCAAAATGGATGTGTTCTTCTATTCAAGCAAAGTCTATGGGAATTTGGGTTTCTTGTTCACACTATGTTGTTCAAAATGCTGCCTTTTTGAGGCAGAACTTTGGTCAAAAACTCAGCTTTTCAAAGAAGCAACATGTCAATTGTTTTTGTCATTTGGGTTTTGCACTGCAAAGCTGAGTTTTTGACCAAAGTTCTGCCACAAAAAGGCAGCATTTTGAACAACATAGTGTGAACAAGAAACCCAAATTCCCATAGACTTTGCTTGAATAGAAGAACACATCCATTTTGGCATTAAACAGCGCAGAAGAAAAAGCAGCAAAAAAGCAGGTAAAAAGCAGGTAAAAAGCAACGTGCGCACATACCCTAAAAGCCGCCGGAGCAGTGTGAACGCCGTGCAGCGCCGGGGATCGGGGATTGGTGAGTATGAGAGAGGGCTGCTAACTTCAGTTACTCAGGAGATTAGCGGTCACCGGTGAGTCTTCACTGGTGACCGCTAATCAGGACGCGGCACAGACAGAGCCGCAGCATCACAATGAAGTCGGGTGAAGTTCACCCGAGTTCATTCTGACAGTGCGGCTCTGTCTGTGTCTGCTGTCATCTGCCATTCAGCTCTGCTACATGGCTGTCTGTGTCTGCTGTTAGCGGCCATGTAGCAGAGCTGAATGGCAGATGACATAGTAAAAACGCATCCCTACACATTACACACGCTTGGCAAGTCAATAAATAAAAAAAAAAAAAGGTGCTCAATGCATACGTCACAGAACACATGATCTAAAGGATCGCACACAAAATTGACCAATTTAACATAGACTACTAACGCTCGTGTGACAGCAAATGAACGACCAACGTGAAATCTCATAGATCCCGTATGCAACCTGGGCGTGTCACATCGCAAATGCGATTGTACAACTAATTGCAACGTGTAAAGTGGGCTTAAGCCACCTGCATAGTTAACAGCTGGTAATAACGTGACACCACATATACCACATGAGGTTAATTGATTAGACAGTGGGATTCTTTGTATTATGGATGATTTATCCTTTGACTACTACCATATGAATGGTGTTTAACATCTCTTGAGGGGTCGTTTTTGTATGTATTGATTTTAAATGATTTTAATTGTAAGTGGTGTGCCTTTTGTACCAATAAAATTGTCATATTTAAGTATATCTATTCATATTGTGTTTGAATTTGTGGTGTGCGTGTCTGCTATGCATGAGCTTTTTTCTTCCCTTTGCATTATTACATATCATGCATGATGCTGCACCCATTTTTTTGAGTTAATAAGAAATCTTGGGCTGTGCACCCCGTGTTTTTCTGTACAAAAGCTCTGTATCTATATGACTACTATGGGTTCCAGAGGGTAGGGGGGGATTAAATCTTACCCCCTCATTATGGTGTCTGACTCTGATTTCCCTCCCTTGTGTTTCTGTGTAAGTTTGGCCAGTGTCTTGTCTCTGTTGGTGCTTTTCCAAGTTGTGGCCCCCTTCTTTCACTGTCCGCAGGCTTTTGCATGTAGTAGAACCACTGGACATGGACAGTGTTTCTAAGTGCTACATTCTGTAGGTGTATTACATCTGTAATATTTTGGATATATTGCAACTGCAATAATAATTAAAGAGGCAGTATCCCTACTGCTAGGAATTGGAATAAAAGTGTACTTGCCCCTATTTGGCCTGGCGCCATCTTGTTCTGCAGAGATGTGATGTTGCATTGGATTCAGGCAAAGGATGTTGGGATTGGTAAAACTTAGTGGGGTAGTGGGTACTGTGAGCCACGTGCTTCCCTACAAAGTGACCGATGTACCTCCATGCTTGGTATTTTGGCATGACTAACTGTCGTAACCTTCAGAGATGCATAGCAGCATGGTAGAACAGGATTTGAAGCATATAGTTACTTTGTGCTTGTCTGTCTAATGAACCAGCTTCTCTAATGATGCTCCAAATGATGTCAGAAATTAGAGATAGAGATGGAATAAAAACAAAGGCTTTGATACTTTTGAAGGATGGTATGGAAGCCTGGCCCTGGGGGCTCCGCACTCCTTCGCTAGAGAGAGTCAGTGTGTGTGTATGACTTCAGGCGGGGTGTGACACCTACTATTCTCTTTGGGTTGGTATCCATCCTAGATACAGTAGACAAAAACACGTTTACCGGAGTACTCTTGACAAACCAAAACTTGAACAATTTATTCTTTGACACTATGAAAAGCATGGCCTCACTCCTAACAGTTCTGCTGTTACTGTTTTTTTGGAGTACTCTCATTCAACCTATCCCTGCAATCTTGGATCTACTCTCAAAGCTGCAGGGCAACTGTGTCTTCACTCCCCCACATTTCTTCTCATTGCTGTCCGTATCTGGGCCCCGGCTTCCCTGAGTCTGCCAGAGTGAACAGTAGGCTCCGGACTTTTAAGAGGTTACCTCAGGAGTCCCTGACTGGCTCCTGATACCGTGACATGTCTTTACTCCCTTCTGCAGAACTCGCTCTCACTAGGCCCGTCTCTCTAACCAAACCAATGGCCATCTGTCACTCCTCCCCTATCTTCTCTAAAATACAACCCACAGCTGCTCTTGCACGACCGCTAGGTGGCATCAGCTTCTACACGGTTCCAGCTCTGCTACATCGGGGACACTCACTTTACTAGCAACAGTAGTTATTTTATCAAATACATTAACAGCATATTTGGTACCTAAAACACATTATCTTTACAACACAGATAATTAGTATAAATCAGTAGGAAGGAGGGCACAACCACCTCCTACACTGCACTTTATTAGTAAGTTAAAAAAGCAATCTTAATATATTGTAATATGTGGTTCAGCCAGAAATGTTGGGAATTTTCCTAAATCTATTATTTGCATCTCAATTCTTTCTTTTTTTTTCTGTGTTGATTCACTGTTCACCATTAGTGGATGTGAGAGTGGATCCATGTGATCTAAGCCAGGCAGAGCACTCTCCTACTGCACTTATCCCTCTCACCATATACATCGTACACATCCACCTTCTCCTGTTAAAACAGTCCCACTCATTTGTATAGAGAGTGACTTCTGTAGTTGCATCCTCCTTCTGTATCTCTCTGATAACAGACCCACTCAATCACTGAGAAGAAGAGACACTGCTGCAGCTGCATCCCCCTACTGTACCCCTCTTAGGCTGTGTGCGCACGTTGCGTTTTTTCATGCGTTTACGCAGCGTTTTAAACTGCAGCGTAAATGCATGCATTGTGCGTCCCCAGCAAAGTCTATGAGAAGTCGGCAAATGCCATGTGCACGTTGCTTTTTTAAACACAGCGTTTTGGATGCCAAAAATTTGAGAAAATCCATGCATTTAAAAAAGCAACATGTCAGTTCTTTTGTGCGTTTTGGATGCTTTTCCTGCTCTGTCTGTGGGAGAACACGCACCAGGTATGTATCCAATCTGCATTCAAAATGCATTCAAAATACATCCCAAATGCAGCGTTTTGGATGCATTTTGAAAGGCACATGCAGTGTCAAAACGCTTCATTTAATTTGACAACCAGAACGCAGACGTGCGCACATACCCTTAGGCGGGCTTTGCACACTTCGACATCGCAGGTGCGATGTCGGTGGGGTCAAATCGAAAGTGACGCACTTCCGGTGTCGCATGCGACATCGTAGTGTGCAAATCCTTTTTGATACGATTAACGAGCGCAAAAGCGTCGTTATCGTATCATCGGTGTAGGGTCCGACATTTCGACAGGTACGATGTAGTTCCTCGTTCCTGCGGCAGCACACATCGCTGTGTATGAAGCCGCAGGAGCGAGGAACATCAGCTTAGCTGCATCCCGGCTGCAATGCGGAAGGACGTAGGTGGGAGGGATGTTTACATCCTGCTCATCTCCGCCCCTCCGCTGCTATTGGCCGCCTGCCGTGTGACGTCGCTGTGACGCCACACGACCCGCCCCCCTAGGAAGGAGGCGGATCGCCGGCCAGAGCGACGTCACAGGGCAGGTGAGTGCATGTGAAGCTGGCGTAGCGATATTGTTCGCTACGCCAGCAATCACAAGATATCGCTGCTGCGACGGGGGCGGGGACTATCGCACTCGACATCGCAGCATCGGCTTGCGATGTCGCAGCATACAAAATACCCCTTACAGCAATCCCACTTAATCACTGAGAAGGAAAGACACTGCTGCAGCGTCATCCCCCTACACTATTATTCATACAGCAGTCCCACTCAATCACTGAGTAGGAGTAACACTGCTGCAGCTGCATCCCCCTACTCTATCCTTCTACTTTATCTCTAGCTCTTCCTTTTGTAGTATTTACTGTATATAAAATAATAATAATAATAATTTGCAGGCAGGAAAAGGGGAGCCGTGTTCTCCTAGAAGTAGAGGAATATGTTATTTTCCTCTAGTAGAATATATTACAATGTAATATATTCACATCTGTGCTAATTAAAGAAAAAGCCAAATTAAACTGCTAAGTACCCTTTACTAAAGTTCTCTATTAACATTTGTCTGTATAATATATCAGATTCATTTGTGAGGACGTGTACCGCACCCTTTCTCAGCCAAGCCAGTCCCCCTCTTTGGCCTCAGCTCAGTGCCAGATCGGCTTGGAACTGAAGACCTGAGTAATCTGAGAGTGGCTGGTCACTAAAAGACGTGTACACTAAAGAAAGGCCTGCATAAAAGGCACTGTATCATAGCAACCAATCTAAAGTGCTTCTAAATTAGCAAGGGTTGGCATATGGAAACAGAAGAGTCAGACAGTCCTCGTCCAAACCCACATTATGGTTGAGATCGATGTCATACAAATCATTTAATTGTAGAACATGTCTAACTATGTGATTTAATTTATTTTTATTCCTGCTTTTTTCCATGTTCATTAGTTTCCATATGTGGTCAATACATAGGACTGGCATATAATTTATTCATTGCTAGGACCTTACAAAGCACCACAGGGCACTCATTACATGTTAAGGAAGGATGATTATGACAGCTAAATAGGAAAGGGTTCTTTACAGTTAGAGCAGTCAGACTGTGGAATGCCCTACCACAAGAGGTAGTAATGGCAGATATTATAACGGCTTTATATATCAGGGCTGGATGATTTCCTCAGTACACACAACATTGTGGGTTATAAATAACCTAGCGATAGAGAATGTATATTGATGCAGAAAGGTTGTTCTTGATGGATCCATGTCTTTATTCAACCTATGTAACAAAAAACACATCACAACCCATAATTATTGGGTGTGGGTATAAGAGCAGTCATATAAGTTGTCTCACATCTTAGACAGAAAGGGGATATAACTAATAAAACTAACAGAGGAGGATCATACACAGACCTGCATTGACTGGTGTCCATTATTTACCACCTTTTTAGGTTGTTGCTCCCACTAACAGTAGAAAATGTATTTATTGAGAGACTAGCTGACTACATTTTGGTGAAGACAACCTTTGGTTTTTCTCTCGCCTGGGATGGAGGCTCCGGAATATATATCAAGCTAACAGAAGATCATAAAGGAAAACCCTGTGGCTTATGTGGAAACTTTAATGGCAACTGGTCCGATGATTTGATCATACAAAACAGTAAGTGACCCAAATACAATCATTTTTTTTTCTCAAATAAAATCGAGTCTGTATTAAATGACAATATATGAATGCGCACAGTGGTTGCCATCACATTGGTATTATCATGTCTGTAGGTTGGCATTGTTGTATGTATTGTTAATTGGCATTGTATGGTTTATGGACACAGAATAAGACTCATGTGGGCATGTATTACGTGATAATTGTGTGGTCCTACCACGTGGGAAATACATAGCAGTAATAGTTATATTACCTAGACCATGTATGGTTATTTTATGCTGGTATTATATGACAGTGTTATTTCTATTTAGAACGATCATCAAGAAGACATTGCATATTATTATTATTATTATTATTATTATTATATTATTATGATTATTATATTATTATTAATATGATTATTATTATGATTATTATATTATTATTATGATTATTATATTATTATTAATATGATTATTATTATATTATTATTATTATTAAATATTGGAATTTAAAAAACATTTCAACTTTTTTGTAAAAACAACTCATCTGTCCACAGATTGTATGCAGTATCAGTATAGTGCACACAGGGCCTTACAGCATAGCCCCCTTCACTTCAATTTAACAGAAAGAACTGCAATACCAGATACAACCAGTGGACAAGGGGAGCACCTTTTTTGAAAGAAAGCCGTCATATATTTTTTTTTTCTGATCATTCCCTTTAAAAATAGCATTAAAAAAAGAAATATACTTTGTATTGAATTTCACAATCACTGTCAGTAATGGAGGATTCCTTGAAAATAATAATGCAAATGCTCAGCAACTTGGTTAAAAATAATTTTTAGAATACAATGATTTGTATTTATTTACCATTTTTGTTTTATTTGTATAAATTGTGCATTTTTAAGAATGGACATGTTCATGGTAGGAGTCTAAGGGTGGCTTTACACGCTACGATATCGGTACCGATATCGCTAGCATGCGACCCACCCCCTTCGTTTGTGCAAAACGGGCATATCGCTGCCTGTCGCGCACAAAATCCGGCACCCCATCACACATACTTACCTGCCTAGCGACGTCGCTGTGACCGGCGTACCGCCTCCTTTCTAAGGGGGCGGTCCATTCGGTGTCACAGCGACGTCACTAAGCGGCCGCCCAATGAAAGCGGAGGGGCGGAGATGAGCGGGAAGAACATCCCGCCCATCTCCTTCCTTCCACATTGTGGCTGGCGGCAGGTAAGGAGATGTTCCTCGTTCCTGCGGGGGTCACACACAGCGATGTGCACTGCCGCAGGAACGAGGAACAACAACGGCAAAGCGATAGTATCGATAATTGGGAGCGGACCCCCATGTCAACGAGGAGCGATTTTGGACGTTTTTGCAATGATCCAAAATCGCTCCTTGGAGTCACACACTACGAGATCGCTACAACGGCCGGATGTGCGTCACAAATTCCGTGACCTCAACGAGATCGCTGTAGCAAAATCGTAGCGTGTAAAACCTGCTTAAATTAAGCACTTTATCAATAATAATCAAATATTCTGCTTCAAATGCTGTTGTCAGATAAGCGTTTTACAGCTGGTAAAATAAGTATTAAACATATCACCAATTTCTAAGTAAAGGTGCTATTGACATAATTTTCTCACTAGATGAGATGAAAAGTATGAACACGTTTACTGAAATATATTTAATACTTCTTACAAAAGCTCTTGTTGGTGATGACAGTTTCAAGATGCCTCCTGTATGGAGAAACTGGTTGCATACATTGCTCAGGTGTGATTTTGGTCCATTCTTCCACACACATTCGCATCAAACCCTGAAGGTTCTTTGGGCTTCTTCTCTGAACTCTGAGCTTTAGTTCCTTCCATTCATTTTTTATTGGATTCAGGTCAGGTGATTGGCTGGGCTATTTTAGCAGATTTATTTTCTTTCTCTGAAACCAATTGAGAGTTTACTTGGTTGTGTTTTTGGGATCATTGTCTTGCTGAAATGTCCACCCTCAATTCATTTTCACATCCTGTTAGATGGCAGCAGATTTTTTTCAAGAATGTTTTGGTACATTTGCCCATTCATCCTTCTTTAAATTATATGAAGTTTGCCAGTGCCATATGCTGAAAAATAGCCCCACACCATGAAGTGATATGCAGTACCTCTTGGCCTCCAAACATGGTGTGTATTATTGCATCCAAAGAGTTCAATAGTGGTCTCATCTGACCAGACTATAATACCCAGTATTTCATAGACTTGTCTAAATGTTGTTGAGCAAACTTTAAATGCGCTTGAGCATGCTATTTATTCAGCAATGGAATCTTGCATAGTAAGTGTGTATACAGGTCATTGAGGTTGAGTGCTTTTCTTTGAAACAATTATACTAGCTGATTCCAGGTCTTTCTGTAGCTTTCCATAGGCAGTCCTGGGCTCTTGGATAACTCTTCTGGTAATTCTTTTCACTCATGAAATCTTGTGAGGAGTACCTGGTCGTGGTCAGTTTATAGTGAAATTATGTTCTTTCCACTTTTAAATTATGGCCCCACATTGCTCACTGGAACCATTAGTAGTTTAGAAATTCTTCTGTAACCAATGCCATTAGTATGTTTTGCAGCAATAAGGTCTTGAGACAGCTCACTGTTTTTACCCAACATGAGATGTGTCTTGTGTGGCACCTTGGTAATGAGACACCTTTTTATAGGCCATCAGTTGAACCAGCTGATATTATTTTTAAGTAAGTGGCAAGATTTCTTTCTAGTTACTGATAGATTTCAGCTGGTGTCATGACTTTCCATGTCTTTTTGCACCTTTTTTTTGTCTTGTGTTCAATACGTTTTTCCTGTGTCATTTCTCATTATTACATATTTATGGACAGCTATGGTTTGATTCCTTTGCTTGTTTGGATTGGATAGGTTGTTACTGACATATAGTTAGAAATGCATGTAAATAGCAACTTTAAAATTATATTTACTTAGAAACTTTGCAAAATATTCAATACTTATTTCACCAACTGTATGTTAGTTAATTTTTGACCTGGTTGGTAAAACATGTTTTGCACCAGCTGGCAGCTATCATGTAGATCTCGTAGTGACAATAGGTCGCTGATGGAGTAATTGACTTTTGACTCTTTTTCTGTTCATGTTACATCTTCTTAGAACACAGTAATGAGTTTGTTTTAGATCTATGTGTTCTATCCATTTTTCTTACAAACAGAACATGTACCCATTATAGCTTAAAGTTACCGTATTTCCCAGATTAAAAGATGCAGTTTTTTCCCCACCAAACTGGGGGGAAAATGTGGGTCTATCTTATAATCTGGATATGGCTTCCTGGTGCGGCAGTGGTGGCACAGGGTCAGCGATACTGAGGGCTCAGATGAGAGGGTATCACTGCAGAGGAGCAGCTCAGGAGGGTCAGCGATACTGCTGGCTTTTGGGGTGTCACCTCGACGGGCGCCATTGATCTGCCGGTGGGCTACGGACTGCTTTGAATCGCCAGTGGTTGACAAGATGGACTTCAAGAAAATGACCACGGAGGTCAATCTGTGCATGCGCCACCTCGGTGTCCAATTTCTTGAAGCCCATTGCGTCAACTGCCGGCGATTCAATGGCACCTGCTGCCACGACACCTTCCAAGCCTGCAGTATCGCCGACCCTGCATCCACTGACCTTCCTGAGCTGCGACACCCCCTCCTCCGAGCCTGTAACATTGCCGACCCTCCGTCCACTTACCCTTCTGAGCCGTGACACCCCCTCCTCCGAGCCCACAGCATCGCTCAGCCTGCTTCCTCTGACATTTCTGAGCCGCTCCACAACCACCGCTCCCCCCTGGTGAGCTAATATAAGAAACACTAGCATTATAAGACAGACCCTAATATTAACAGTAAAATTTTTTTTTTCCTATATTACTCCCTCAAATTTGGGGTGTGTCTTATAATGCAGTGCGTCTTATAAATTGAAAAATACAGTATGTTCAAATATTTTTTTTTGGGCTAACTGAACAGAAATAACAAACAAACAAGACAAAAACAGATGTTTTGATCTAATTTTTATCAAAATCACCAATTCAAATTAATAGGTTCATCAAAAAAGGGCTGCAATCAGATGCCATCTGCATATGATACAACTGTTTTCTACTTTTTACTATTTAACTACTCAGATCCATTTCACGTACATGTATGTTATTGCAGAGGTGATCACATGTGGTGAGGGCTTAACAGCTGAGCCCTGTCCGCAATTTTAGTTTTCAAATTTCTCCCTTTTTTCCTCATTTGAATTAAAAAAAGAATTATGCAAGTTTTGCATCCTCATAATTATACTGATTTGGAAAATTGGATCCATCACACCGATGGAAAAGGATCCATTGTCACTAACACACATCCCCCCCTCCCCCGAACATCTCAATAAGACCTAAGGCAGTGATCTCTAGCTTGTGGCTCAGTAGATATGCTTAACCCATTCTGCTAGCCTGCCTCGATAGTCACCGGAGAAGAGCCAGAAGTTGGAGAGAGGTCCAAAGATTCCCTAACAAATAATTACAATAGGGAAACAATTCTCTTGATGTGGTTAGATGGAACATTCATTCTAGTTTTGGTGATTCAGAATGTAAATTGTTTAGTTACGATATTATGCGGGAGATAATGTTTCTCTGTAACCAGTAGATGTCAGGATTGCTATAGCTGATCACTTAAAGTTTGTATCTCAAGCAAGAACATTCAATTCTGTTGAAAGAAAGGAAGGAAAAATGAAGAAACTCGCACTTGCAAAAACTGTTCACCCTTTTATGCTCCTGTTACATAGTGTATATAAGTATCGAATATACAGTGGATCTTATTAGAAGCCATGAAATCTGTTGTGCACCAGACTGGACGGCTATTATTAAGTAGTGTGGAAATCTGAGGTCTCATTTATTATTTGCCACAGATTGCTGCCAAGGTTGGATTAACCTTTTGGGTGGCAGACTTGTTTCAGTTCTGTGACTTTGAAATTAGTTCTACAAATCTGAATTGTGGTTATTTCTACAACACGTAAATAGATTTGTGCCACAAGCAAATATACCCGTATAAGAGAATCATCATTGTTAACCAAGTTTCCATTAATAGATTACTATGGTGACAAATTGATAACGCCTTGTAAAAGAGTGGGACCCTACCTGGTCTGATATAGCACTATGTGAAATGTGTCAGTGTGGAGCAATGTCCCCTATTATATAGGAGATATGGTGTTTTCAAATAAGATTGTCAGAATTGTTACTTTATGATACTTTTCATTCCTTGTCCACCAAGGGGCATGACTTAAGGTTGAAGGGGTGTAGCTTAAGATGCACCAAATTGTGGCTACATTTTGACACTAAAAACTGGCCAAAAATTAAACAATTGTTTATTATTTTGCATAAGACACAGTCATAAGGTGGATTCATCTCATCTACATCTAAGCTGTCTAAATGTAAAACAATGTTAGTGAATCAGCCCTAATTTATACAAATTTTGTACATACCTGTTTTCATGCAATGGATTTCCTTGTTTTTATTGGAATATGATTCAGACTCGGGGCAGGAAAACCCCAAAGGAACATATATTCAATCAAGGAGTAAAGAAACGTGGAAAACAAATCAGAATATGTGTTGCACCCCCTTTCACTCTGATGACCACTTTACACACTCTTGGCATTCTCTCAAGCAGCTTCGTCAGGTACTAACATAGAATGGATTTCAAACGTGAAGGAGATCCCAGAATTCTTGACAGCTGTGCCTTAGCTCTGCGGTCCAACTTATCCCAAACCAACTAAATTCTGCAGGCCATGTAATCTGATACAGCACTCCATTCCTCTTCTTCTTAGTCACATAACCCTTATATAGCCTGGAGATATGTTTTGGGTCATTGTCTTAATTGAAAACCAGATAGGATGGCATGTCATCACAGAATACTGTAGTACTTGTGGTGGGTAAGAGTGCCTTAAATTTAAAATAAATCACCGACCATGCAACTAGTAAAACGACCCCAGACCATCACACCTCTTCATTCTTCATGGGGGGCACGACACATGCAGAAACCATCCATTCACATTTTCAGAGTCTCACAAATACACAGCAGTTGGTACCAAAAATCTCAAATTTAAACTCCTTAGACCACAGTACAGATTTCCTTTGATTTAGTATCCAGTCCTCCTGTTGCTTGGCCCAAACAATTATTTTCCTGTTTGTGGTCCCCAGTAAGGCTTCTTTGCAGCAATTAATCCATAAAGACCTGCGTCTCACAGTCTCATTTAGGGAGTTGATGTTATGTGTGTGCATCATTTATAAATGCTGTTGTCTGAGGGGTTATCGATTTGCATTTTCTGAGGCTGGCAACTCTGATGAACGTATGCTCTGCAGCAAAGGTACAGTGCTGCTTGAAAGGTTGTGAAACCTTCAGCTTTTTCCATATTTCTGTATAAATTTTACCTAAAAATGTATCAAATTTTCACACAATACCTGAAAGTAGGTAAAGAGAACTAAATCAAATAAGTGTGTGAAAAATATTAGACTTTGTTATTGTTTTAAATGAGAAAAACTATCACATATCTGTTAGGGCAAAAGTAGCTTAAGCTTTTATTCTTAGTATCTGGTATGATGCTTTTATGCAGCAATTACTGCATCTAAATGTTTCCAGTAATTGTTGATATCATATACATTGGTTTAGAAGAATTTTAACTGATTTCTCCCCACAAAATAGCTTTGATTCTGTTCTATAGATGAGTTTTCTCCTATGAACTGCTCACTTAATGTCTTTCCACACCATTTCTGTATAATTAAGGTCAACATTTTCAGTGGTCCATTCCAAGATGTTAACTTTATTCTTCTTCAACATTTTTTTGTGGAATGCATTGTGTGTTTTGGTCCCTTCTCTTGCTGCATACCCTATGTTCTCTTGAGATTCAGTTCAAGGACATATGTCCTTATATATTCCTTTTCAATTTTCTGGTCTAATTCAGAACTTCTTAGTTCATCGATGATGACAAGCCTTCATGGCCCAAATGCAGCAAAACAAGCGCCAAACATGATACTACCACCACCATGTTTAACAGATATATGAAGTTTTTATGAAAAAATGCAGTGGTTTTCTGTCTTCAAATGTGACGCTTCTTATTTCAACCAAACAGCTCTATTTTAGTCTCATTCATCATAAAACATTGTTCCAGTAGTCTCTTAACTTGTCTAGTTGATCTTTAGCAAACTGAAGATGGCATTAATATTCTTTACTAGCTGTAGTACCCAGCGTTGCTCAGGATAGTAACTGTCTCTCTGTTTCTCTCCTTGTCTCTGTCTGTCTGGGAAATATCTTTCCCCTTGTAATTATGCCATGCACACCATTGTTGTTCAGTGTCCTCTTGATCGTGGATTCATTTACATAAATCTTAGCTATTATGAGGTAGGCCTTTAGTTCCTTATTGGTTATCTTGGACACTTCTGTAACATTGTGGACTATTATTATGCGTCTTGCTTTTGAAGTGATCTTTGTTGGTTGATCACTGATGAGGAGGATAACAATGGTCTTAAGTTTCTCAATTTGTACGCAATCTGACTGTGGTGGAGTCCAAACTCGTTATAGATGGTTTTCAATCCTTTACAGCCAGAGGATCATTAATAGCTCTTCTTCTGAGGTCCTCAGCATTCACCTTTTTTCATGCTTTGATACATCTTTACAAACATTTGTTCTGAAGATCAGATTTTGATAAATCCCTGTTATTTAAATAAATCAAGTCAACCAATCACTACTGGTTGTCCCATTGACAATTTTCCCTTAAAATTATCTGCTCATCCTAAATGTTCACATGCTTTTGCGTTTAGGGAAATTCCACTTTGTATCATTTAAAATCTGCCAAAATCTAATATTTCTTAATGAAGTTCTCTTTGCCTACGTTTAGATGTTGTGTGAAAATCTGATTTAATTTAGGTCAAATGTTTGTAAAATATAAAAATTTCTGAAGGCTTCATAAACTTTCAAGCACTGTATTTCTTGGTCTTCTTTCCTAAAAGGGTTAATAATAATCATCTTAGGAATTTGAAAAAAATACACTTGAGGAAACCTTCAAGGTTCTAGCAATTGACTGACCAACCTTGATGTCTTAAAGTAATAATGGAGTGTTATTTCTCTTAATTGAGTGATTCTTGCCAAATTCTGACTTAGATCAGTTGTGGAATAGATCTCCGCACTATATTAGGCCTCTTTCACACGTACATGCCTCCAAAACATGTTTGGCAGTTTTCTCACGTACCGGAGACACGTACACACATAAACCTAGGTATTCCTATGGTTTTGGACACACGTACGTATTTGCACACGGAACGTGTGTCTGTTCTGTACTTACTTGTGTCCGTGTGTTTCTCACGCCGACATGTCCGTTTTCTCTTCGGCATCACGGGTATCACACGGAACGCAAACGTGTCACACGTAATGCAAACGGACCACATGGATGTGTTCCATGTGACACGCACCGGAGAAAAGACATGTGTCTGTGCGAAAAAAACCCAAACCTTTACTCACCTTCTCCTGCCCTCCTGTCTCTGCCGCTGCTGTCACTTGCTTCCGACCGCCGCTCATTATGCTCATTGAATATTCACTTCACTGCAGCCAGAAGCTGCAGCAGCAGGGAGTCGTCAGGGCTGGAGACCGAAGATCAGCACTACGGACAGAGATGCCAGGGACAGGTGAGCAGAAAGTTCCCGTTCTCCATGTGTTATCACGGATAACACACGGAGAACACACGTGTGCCATACACACGGCACACCGAGGGTAAAACGCACCTCTGACACGTCCGTGAAAAACGTGCGTGATTTTCACGGATGTGTAAAAGAGGCCTTAAACTGCATAACAACACTACTCTTAAAATACCCATCAAAAGGTTGCAAACTCTTTGTGAAGGCTAATAATTCCACAATTCAACAAAGCATACCACTTCATTGAAAGCCATTTGAGGTGAATTCCTGATTAAGCTGTTTGTAATGCCATAGGCGTGTAAACTTGTAATCTATGTAAAGGGGAGATACTTAGAAAAATCTGAGGTTTAACACATTTTCTATTTTGTTTCACGCCTGTTCTTTTCTCCTTGTTTCCATATGTGTTACTTCATGATTTTTATTCAGTTTGAGCCTGCAACGTCCATGCTCCAATAAAAATAAGAAAAACATAACTAGTATTATATTTTGACCAGAAATGCTTCATAACCAGAGGTTTCTCAACAAATCAGTCACATGTGACTATACTCTAATATTCCAGTTCGGTGGGGTTTTCCATTTTAAGTAAAAGAGACCCCAAGCATTTTTTTATGACTAACATAACATCAGAGCAGGCACTCACCCTCCCCGGGGTCACGTTTGGATCTCCATTGTTGCTCCAGTCTCTGTGTTTTGGCAGCAGCAGTGACGTCATGACTACTGCACACATCACCACTGCTACCAATCACTGAGTTTAGTGCCTCTACCGATGTAGATGCGGATGTAGCCGCCAAGCTCAGTGTTTGAGTGCAGTGTTTAAGTGAGCTGTTCACGTGGCTTTACTGCTGTAGCCACAAACACTGAGACTGGAGCAATGGTGGCGAGCCGGTGCTTGACCCGCGGACAGTGAGTACCTCCTTTTTTGTGATTTGATGCATATAAGTGTTTGATCTCAACTGTACTTAAAGTGTAAAAACACTTTAAGCAGTTACATCTAATTGCTTACATTTCTTAAAAGAATATACTTAAATGGAACTTAATTGCAAGTTTTGTTTGGATAAGATAAAAAAATGAACTTTTAGAAATTTTTAAAGATAAAAATGATAACATTATTATTCTGATACTCAAGTATTTGATGCTGATAAAAAGTGTTAATATATGTCATTTACGTATGTAATATATCTGTATCATTTGCATTTCCTATACACAGCAGAAGAAACTACAGAAGACATAGCTTTATTTGCGAACAGCTGGTATATCCAAATTCCAGATGAACAAATTTGTGTACCCACAGTCTCTGAATACCCAAATCCTTGTTCTCAGGAGTCTGTCCATGAGGTACGTTTATACTGAAATATAGAGATTTACAAAGTAAATGATCTTATTGCTCAAATCACGTCAATTTTGCTGCCTGCACTACAGAAAGGAATGTTACTCTGTGATTTGTCACTGTAAGTAGGTAACATTGAGTACATATGTGGTGCACTTGATACCCAGTACACTGAGCAGAGGGTCGGATCCTGTGTGTCAACAGTGGTGGTGGCAGTGCCCGGCGCCTGGTGCACCCATGCAGTGGATAGGGCACCCAGTCACTGTGTGTGAGAGGGATAACGCTGTTATTCCTGTCCTCTCTGGTAGTGGTATACTATGGCATTCCCCATGATGTTAATGTAGTGGAAGGAGTCGGGAAAGTGTCAGCAGACATGCATGATGTTGAATTAAGCCAGATGCAAACTTCACTGAATGGCAGCAGGTGGTCACAGCAGATGACAAAGCATGTATGGCACGCCACAAGCTTTCAGCAGCTAATAAAGAGAGTTGGACTTATGAGGAGTGCATGGGAGCAAGTCCCTCTAATGTCTAAGCTGAAAACCAATACTGGCACTTTGGAAGGTTTTCAGCCCCACCAAGACTGCGTTCTCTAATGGGCCTCCAAGTTCCTTCTCCCACTTATCTTCATTGTGTACAGGGGGCTAACGTTCCCATCTCCAGTGTGGGTGACTTATTTCTGGCCGAGTATTCCTCTTGCATCCACAGCATACTTGCAATTAGACTGTGTGCTCTAGGGCAGTGTTCCCCCAACTCCAGTCCTCAAGGCCCACCTACAGTGCATGTTTTCAGGATTTCCTTAGTATTGCAGGGGTGACAATTCTATCACCTACATAGGTGATGCTTCCAACACCAGTGCAGTGCTAAGGAAATCCTGAAAACAGGCACTGTAGGTAGGCCTTGAGGACTAGAGTTGGGTAACACTGCTTTAGGGGACCAAGGCATTCTTCCACTACCAAAAGTACAAGTCCACATTCCTCCCTGCAGGGTCTTCAGATAAGTCTGCAGGAACAGGGGTTACATGGTTGCTGGTGGCTGCTTCTGCTCTTGTCTGCCTGCTCAGACTACTCTGGCTTGCAAAACGCATTGCAGTAACTTTTGTGTTCTAAAACGCCACCAACCCAAGCCATTTTCCTAGCAACTGGCTCATTGGGGGTTAACTCTTGGTGTACCTGTGTGGGCTGCATACCTCATATAAACAGTGCAAAACTTTAAGTATTGAAGGCACATATGTCTAAAATTCACATTAATGTAATCACAACTTTGGGGCATTACACATAATTTCCACCTTGGTTATGTTGGCTGCAGATTGTTGCGGATTTTTCTGCAGATTTCACCTTATTCATTGCAAAGGGTGATATTTGTAAACTGCCTTACAAATAAAAGTATAGCACTTTACAAATTAAATTTATGTATGTATTGTAATTCTAATCTAATCATAGAATAATAGAATATTAGAGTTGGAATGGACCTCCTGGGTCATCTAGTCCAACCCCCTGCTCAAAGCAGGATTCACTAAATCATCCCAGACAGATGTCCGTCCAGTCTCTTTTTAAAGACTTCCATTGAAGGAGAACTCGCCACCTCTTGTGGCAGCCTGTTCCACTCATTGATCACCTTCACTGTCAAAAAGTTTTTTCTAATATCTAATCTGTGTCACCTCCCAATCAGTTTCATCCCATTGCTTCTAGTCTTTCCTTGTGAAAATGAGAATAAAACTGATCCCTCTACAGTGTGACAGCCTTTAAGATATTTGTAGACAGCTATTAGGTCTCCTCTCAGTCTTCTCTTTTGCAAGCTAAACAATCCTAAATCCTGTAACCATTCCTCATAAGACATGGTTTGCAGACCAGTCACCATTCTGGTCACTCTTCTCTTAACTTGCTCCAGTTTGTTGATGTCTTTTTTTAAAATGTGGTGCCAAGAACTGGACACAATATTCCAGATGAGGTCTGCCCAAAGAGGAGTAAAGGGGGATAATGACTTCACGTGATCTAGAATGTATGCTTCTGTTAATACATCCTAGAATGGCGTTTGCCTTTTTTGCTGCTGCATCACACTGTTGACTCATGTTCAGTCTGTGATCTATTAGTATACCTAAGTCTTTTTCACACATTCTGTTGGATAGCTTTATTCCTCCCATGCTGTATATGATCTTTTTATTATTCTTGCCAAGATGTATGACTTTACATTTCTCTCTGTTAAAAAACATTCTATTAGTTGCTGCCTATTGTTCCAACTTGTTTAGATCTTGTTGAATACTCTCTCACTCTTCTCTAGTATTAGCTATTGCTCCTAGCTTTGTGTCATCAACAAATTTAATCTGTTTACCCTAAATTCCTTCATCTAAATCAGTGATAAAGATGTTTAACAACATGGGTCCCAGGACAGAGCCCTTTGGTACCCCACTTGAGACAGTCTTCCAAATGGATGTGCAGCCATTTATGACCACACTTTGACACAGATTACTAAGCCAGTTACGAATCCATCTAACAGTTGCCTTGTCCATTCCACACTTGGTCATTTTTTTCAATAAGGATTGTATGAGATACTTTGTCAAACGCTTTGCTGAAGTCAATATATACTATATCCACTGCATTTCCCTGATCCACCCAGTCAGTGATTTTGTCATAGAAGGAAATTAAGTTAGTCTGACAAGACTTATTAGTTACAAATCCATGCTGGCTCTGGTTAATAACTTCATCCTCATCCAGGTACTTGCATAAATGTTTAATAATCTGTTCAAAGATCTTTCCTGGTATGGAAGTCAGGCTCACAGGCCTGTAGTTCCCTGGGTCCACCTTCTTCCCCTTTTTGAAGATAGGGTCAACATTTGCTCTTCTCCAGTCTTCTGGAACTTCTCCTGTTCTCCAAGAATTTTCAAAAATTATGAAGAGTGGTTCTAATATTTCCTCTGCTATCTCCTTCAGTACTCTGGGGTTTAATTCATCTAGACCTGGGGACTTGAATTCATTAATGTTAGTTAAGTATTCCCTCACTATCTCTTTGTTTATTGATGGCCTGGATTCTTCTAATCCTACAATAGAATGGTGAAGATCAGTTGATTTTGCATTTACTTTTTCAGAGAAAACAGATGCAAAATAACAATTTAAAAGTTCGGCCTTCTCAGCATCATTTTTTACAACTTCACCATTTTCATCCTGTAAAATTCCTATAACATCTTTGACTTTTCTTTTATTTTTGACATAACTCCAAAATCCTTTTTTTATTGCTTTTGACATCTCTGGCAAGCCTTATTTCATTATCAGCTTTGGCTAATCTGATGTGTGCCCTGCAGGTTTTACAGACGGTGTTTAGGTATGCCTCCCTCTTTCCATAATCATATAATTTAATCTGTATATTTGGATGTAACCTTGGTTGTTAATATGTAAAGTGCAAGTTCACTTTTTAACGCAATACTATAGACTATATAGCGGTATAAAATAAAGAAAATGTTGAGTGAGGGTATGTGGTAGTCCAGAGCTGCATTCACAATTCTGTAGTTTCAGAGGGGAATTGAGAAGAGTTTACAATAATGATCGCGATGCCCTCTGCCTACCGTTCTCTCAGCATCTCAGAGATATGTCCTCTTCAGCTGGATGCTAGATACAAACTCTATTTAGTCATTGCCAGGCATCTCCACATCCAAAACTCAAACAGTG
Source organism: Anomaloglossus baeobatrachus (assembly GCF_048569485.1). NCBI lineage: Eukaryota > Metazoa > Chordata > Amphibia > Anura > Aromobatidae > Anomaloglossus > Anomaloglossus baeobatrachus. The sequence continues at coordinate 242,105,115 of NC_134356.1, forward strand.
ATCTATTGCAGCTACACAAACATTTAGAAAACTTCTTAGTTCCCATTCTGATCAGAATTTAAGAAGCCCTCTGCCATCTATATTTACTGATCACTGATTTTAAATTCTCTTTTCTTGTTCTTTTCTGCTTTCTTGCACCATTGAATTCAGCTACAATCTATGTGTCACACTAGGTATGGGGAAGTGCCAAGCGAAAGGGAAGAGAAGGCAAACCCTGGGTCTAGGAAAAGGGATATGATGACCCCTGACCAAACCTACTGCTAGTCTCTGGGGTCCCTCACCACTTTAGATAGGTTCCACATCTATGTGCTGAGCCGGATACCTGACCCTAGGTATCCCTAGTGCTGGGCCCTAAATAGGGAACGGATGGGATGTGCTCATTGTCAACCCTACTAAACATTATAGACAAAACAAGGAGGACACACAGGGGAAAACATGTGAACTACTTATCTACAGATGACTCAGGTAGAAATTCAGCAAACGTCTTAGCAACGATACCACATAGGAATACAAACCACCTGCTTGCAACCAAGGCTTGAATGAACTGAAAAATATCACCAGCACCAGTCCAATGAAAGAAGGGATATTTAAGCACCAAGAGAATGCTGATGTTCAGCAGGTGGGTGGAAGGCGAACTCCTGCTAGGTCCAAAAGGGGGAGAGATGAATCCAGCAGGAAAGCTACCTATTCCAATGAATACTGACAGCAGGAACAATGGAAAGTCAGGGAGCATTCTGCGCAGCCAAATGCTGTGACCTTCTATGGCCAGAAACCACATGACTGTCTGTCGCCCGTGACACACCCGTGACATTATGTTCATGTGTAATATAGAGTTTTACCACAATATGACCATATATCATCTCCTTACAACCTCTGAGTAGTGATGATCGAGCACTGCCATGCTCCATACTTGGAACAAGCAGTTGGATGCTCGGATGGGCGCGAATTGATTAACCGAGTATAATGGAAGTCAATGGGGGACTCCAGCATTTTTAGAGAAGATTTCACAGAAAAATGTTTGAGTCCCGCATTGACTTCCATTATATTCGGGTACTCGATTTGTGCCCATCCGAGCATCCAACTGCTCACTCATCACTACTTCTGAGCTCTAAGGAGTGATTTTTGGGCATTCATATAGTACATGTGTATGAGTCGGTATTGTACATGTGCCGCCCCCGTGCCAGCAGCCGGTGCTGCTCGGATCTGGATCTACGGTGCGGCTCGAGGGGTTTTCCGGACCCAGGGGTCGCGCGGACACTCCGAATAAAAGGGGGACGTATTTATACAGGATTGGTTGTAAAATGTCTGTGACGCCACCCACGGTGTGTGGTGAGACGTAGCACCACCGCTGCCGTTGCGGGGCTCCCGGGGATGTTGGGCTGGCAGCTGGATGTTAACCCATCTGTGGGTAGGGATGGATGTCCCGGGGCCCAGTGTCTCAATGTTGAGGATGGTGAGTGCAGGGGCCGGCGCACCCGGCCAGGCCGGGGATGTTACTCATGGGCAAATAAAGCACACAAGTCCTGTGGTAAACCAAGGTAATGGTGGCCGGCTGCCGCAGACGGGTGTACCTGATCCCACAACCGGGTTGGTAGTCAAAGTCTCTCTCTTTTGCACTCAGTGTGTTGCAGGTAGGACTTCCCGGTGTGAAACGCGGGAGTCCGCTCCCGGTCCTTTGGTTGGGAGCCGTGCCCATCTGACACTGACTCTTGGGATCTACAGGCCCTGGTGGTTGCCCTATCCCTCTCTGTGGGTGGTTGTCTACTTTTCGGGACTTAAGCGGGCTTTACACGCTGCGATCTCGCTAGCGAGATCGCAAGCGATCGTACTCACCCCCATCGGTTGTGCGACAAGCAAATCGCTGCCCGTGCCGCACAACCTTGCTTAACCCCGTCACACGCACTTACCTGCCCTGCGACGTCACTCTGGTTCATGCGGCGTCACAGCGACGTCACACGGCAGGCTTCAAATAGAAGCGGAGGGGCGGAGATGAGCAGGACGTAACATCCCACCCACCTCCTTCTTTCCGCATTGCCAGTGGAGGCAGGTAAGGAGATGTTCGCTCCTGCGGTGTCACACATAGCGATGTGTGCTGCCGCAGGAACAACGAACAACATCGCTAATAAGCAGACAACAATTTTTTGTTTCATTACAACCTCTCCGCGGCAAACGATTTTGACCGCTTTTGCGATCATTTAAGGTCGCTCATAAGTGTGACACCCTGCGATATCGTTAATGACGCCGGATGTGCGTCAGAAACACCGTGACCCCTATGATAATTCATTAACGATATCGTAGCTTGTAAAGCCCGCTTTAGGTTGGGACAGGACCTAAAATCCTGCCCTCAATTGGTTAATTAGCTAGGGCGTTGGTGCCGGTCCTGACTTCAGGGTCCAAGTACCCCCTCTGTGCACACGGTTTCCGGGTCGGTTCTCCGGTGTTGGTACCGGCGGGCTCCAACCCTGTCCCGGTCCACCTCGGATCTCCGGCAGCCATCTTCCCGTCTCCTGCAGACTCTTGCTACTGTCTGCCACCTAGCCAAGGTGTCAGTGCTCCGACCCTGGCACCTGCCAAACTTCACTCCTCACTTGAACGCTCCCTCAACTGATCTACTCTGTTTTCCCGCCCCGGGCTCTCCAGACCCCTAGGTGGGCGTTCCCTATCCGCCTGGTCCCGCCCACTGGTGTGTCCGTCCTTCCCTGAGGGGGGTGACCAGGGTTTCAGGTCGGCTAGTTTAACCCTTCGTGGAATGGGTGTTATGCGGGGGCTTACATGTTCATCTGGTTTTCCAGGGCGCTACATACACACAACACCCAACACATAAAATAAGTATCTGAGGACAAATCTAGTCAAGTAGAGTTCACTTTAAGTATAAGGGTGAACTTCAGCTTTGAGAGCAGCTATGTTTGTGTGAGGAATAGATGTGACGATGATGTGTAGCATTTCTCATTGCCATGTATTATACGAGAGGTTTCGCAGCACATCATGTTGACCCTGTATTATTTGAAAACAGGCAATATTCCTCAAGTGTCAAGTGCTGTTGCACTTCCCTTTTCTGAGCTGCCATGAGACTATTGACCCGTATTCCTTCATTGCCAGCTGCATGAACGATCTCTGCAAGTAAGTGTTAACAGGTTGAAGAATCAAACAAATCACAATGAATATGTTTGTCTAGGATTACAAATAAGGGTTTACGGCTTTTCTAGAACACCTCCATAGCGTGCGGCTAGTATTGCTGTTCAGCTCTGTTCACCTGCATGGGAATGAGCTGCGCTAGAAGACACACTGATGGACAGTATGGGTGTACTACTGGGGAACTCTTAGGCGGGCTTTGCACGTTGCGACATCGCAAGCCGATGCTGCGATGTCGCACGCGATAGTCCCCGCCCCCGTCGCAGGTACGATATCTTGTGATAGCTGCCGTAGCGAAAATTATCGGTACGCCAGCTTCACATGCACTCACCTGCCCTGCGACCGTCGCTCTGGCCAGCGACCCGCCTCCTTCCTAATGGGACGGGTCGTGCGCCGTCATAGCGACGTCACATGGCAGGCGGCCAATAGCGGCGGAGGGGCAGAGATGAGCAGGATGTAAACATCCCGCCCACCTCCTTCCTTCCGCATAGCCGCCGGCGGCAGGTAGGAGATGTTCCTCGCTCCTGCGGCGTTATACACAGCGATGTGTGCAGCCGCAGGAGCAAGGAACTACATCATACCTGTCTATGCAGCATAATTATGAAAAAGTCGGAGCCTGCAACGATGATATGATAACGATGCTTTTGCGCTCGTTAATCGTATCATCTAGCATTTACACACTACGATCTCGAAAGTGACGCCGGAAGTGCGTCACTTTCGATTTGACCCCACCGACATCGCATGTGCGATGTTGCAACGTGCAAAGCCGCCCTTAATGTATTTTCTGGTCTTTGCCGTATACATTTTCACTTTCTTTAGATTACTAAAAATATAGCCAAATAATGAGAAACTGTGAACCAAGTGGAAGCATCTCTGTCTGTTAGGGATCACTTACATGAGCGTATAAATTGGTAGAGTGCCATCTGATAAAAAATGGGATTGCACTCGGACCAATGTTATTCAATGAGGCCGGGCAGATCTGCGTTTTTTTCTCAGCTGTATTCGGCATGAGAAAAAAAAAAAGACTCCGAAGTGCAAGAAAAAAATCAGATGTCATATGGACCATCAGAATGGCATCTTGATTGTATGGATACATCACTATTCTGTAAGATGGGAAACTAAATGGTCCTGTAAAAGATTAATAGCTTGTGAGTAACAGAACGGATGGAACATGGATGACAAGTCAGAAAAAATTGTGCCACTTTTCTGGATGAGAATGGGACCAATTTGTTTATACACTCGTGTGAACCCACAGATTTCTCACGGATAGGTCGTACAATTAATGCAATAAAAGACATAATTCTTAGAAGTATAATGTAGCGATAAATGACACATCAGTTATGGTGATCATTCTTTTGTGTCCTTAGACTAGATGATGAAGAAACCTACTGTCGCGCTGTAATGGAGTACGCAAGAGCATGCTCCCATTCCGGCTTTCCCATACGAGACTGGCGCGATGACTTCCCTGCATGCAGTAAGTACAGTATTATAGTGATAGGAAAAACATTTTATTTGTAAATGTGTACGCAAAATAACAGGTAATATATTACTACAGACTTTTTATTGGAGATACTGATAACATTGAGGCGCAGGCATCTACTTTTGATGGATTTTCGGAAAACCTTTGTATTTTACTCACCCTCCTCTGGGTGTGTAGAGCTGCCAGTTTAGTGAGTGACAACTCAGTGGTCCAATCGGGTCCTGGGGTGTACTGAGCTGCCAGTTTAGTGAGTGACAACTCAGTGGTCCAATCGGGTCCTGAGGTGTACTGACTGCCAGTTTGGTGAGTGACAGCTCAGTGGTCCAATCGGGTCCTGAGGTGTACTGAGCTGCCAGTTTGGTGAGTGATAGCTCAGTAATCCAATCCAGTCCTGTTGTGTACTGAGCTGCCAGTTCGGTGTTTGACAGCTCAGTGGTCCAATCGGGTCCTGAGGTGTACTGAGCTGCCAGTTTGGTGAGTGACAGCTCAGTGGTCCAATCGGGTCCTGGGGTGTACTGAGCTGCCAGTTTGGTGAGTGACAGCTCAGTGGTCCAATCGGGTCCTGGGGTGTACTGAGCTGCCAGTTTAGTGAGTGACAACTCAGTGGTCCAATCGGGTCCTGAGGTGTACTGAGCTGCCAGTTTGGTGAGTGACAGCTCAGTGGTCCAATCGGGTCCTGAGGTGTACTGAGCTGCCAGTTTGGTGAGTGATAGCTCAGTGATCCAATCGAGTCCTGTTGTGTACTGAGCTGCCAGTTCGGTGAGTGACAGCTCAGTGGTCCAATCGGGTCCTGAGGTGTACTGAGCTGCCAGTTTGGTGAGTGACAGCTCAGTGGTCCAATCGGGTCCTGGGGTGTACTGAGCTGCCAGTTTGGTGAGTGATAGCTCAGTGGTCCAATCGAGTCCTGTTGTGTACTGAGCTGCCAGTTTGGTGAGTGACAGCTCAGTGGTCTAATCGGGTCCTGGGGTGTACTGAGCTGCCAGTTTGGTGAGTGATAGCTCAGTGGTCCAATCGAGTCCTGTTGTGTACTGAGCTGCCAGTTCGGTGAGTGACAGCTCAGTGGTCCAATCGGGTCCTGAGGTGTACTGAGCTGCCAGTTTGGTGAGTGACAGCTCAGTGGTCCAATCGGGTCCTGAGGTGTACTGAGCTGCCAGTTTGGTGAGTGACAGCTCAGTGGTCCAATCGGGTCCTGAGGTGTACTGAGCTGCCAGTTTGGTGAGTGATAGCTCAGTGATCCAATCGAGTCCTGTTGTGTACTGAGCTGCCAGTTCGGTGAGTGACAGCTCAGTGGTCCAATCGGGTCCTGAGGTGTACTGAGCTGTCAGTTTGGTGAGTGACAGCTCAGTGGTCCAATCGGGTCCTGGGGTGTACTGAGCTGCCAGTTTGGTGAGTGATAGCTCAGTGGTCCAATCGAGTCCTGTTGTGTACTGAGCTGCCAGTTCGGTGAGTGACAGCTCAGTGGTCTAATCGGGTCCTGGGGTGTACTGAGCTGCCAGTTTGGTGAGTGATAGCTCAGTGGTCCAATCGAGTCCTGTTGTGTACTGAGCTGCCAGTTCGGTGAGTGACAGCTCAGTGGTCCAATCGGGTCCTGAGGTGTACTGAGCTGCCAGTTTGGTGAGTGACAGCTCAGTGGTCCAATCGGGTCCTGAGGTGTACTGAGCTGCCAGTTTGGTGAGTGACAGCTCAGTGGTCCAATCGGGTCCTGGGGTGTACTGAGCTGCCAGTTTGGTGATTGACAGCTCAGTGGTCCATTCGAGTCCTGGGGCATGCTGAGCTGTCAGTGAGTTCAATGACAGCTCAGTCATCCAATCTTTAATACATGAGAAAATGTGACAATCTGCTTAATTTCCAGGAAACATTGTGTATGAAATAGGCCCCTTTCCCACCTCCAAATTTCCCATATGTATTCGGTGTTTTCAGGGATAGAAGAGGTGCCCATTATATGCTATGGAACAGTTCCCATTTGTTAATTTATGTGGCCCAAGTGTGCAAAAGCCCCCCAGAAAACAAGACATTTAACTTTTTGATCCTAGTCAATCAATCTCACACATGCTAGTTTATGTATCAGTGCAATCAGACAGCATATCCTAATTGCATCACAGTTCTCTATATTTTTACTGACTGTTAAGAACGAAATAATGTGGTTGCATAAATATGCACACCCTTAAACTAATACTTTGCTGAAGTACCTTTTGATTTATGACAGCATTGAGTCTCTTTGGGTAGAAGTCTTTCAGCATGGCACATCTAGAATTGGCAACCTTCACCCTTGTAGTAAAACTCCAAATCTGGGTGATTGTGAGAGCATTTCTGTGCACAACCCTCTTCAGGTCACCCACAGATTTTCAATTAGATTCAATGCTGGGCTCTGGCTGGGTTATTCCGAAAGCTTGGTCTTCTTCTACTGTAGTAAATCCATGCATTCAGTGATTTGCAGGTATGCGTAGGCCTCTTGACAGCCTTCTGGACCAATTTTCCTCTTGTCTTTTCATCAATGTTTGAGGGATGTCCAGTTCTAGGCAATATTAGTTTTGTGCCAAATTTAAGCAACTTCTTCACAGTGTTCCATGGTATGTCTAATACCTTATAGTTTTTTGTATCCCCTTCTCATGACATAACTTTTCTACAATGGGATCCCTTTGCTGTGTTGTAAGCTGTTTACAGACTATGGCTTTCTCTGTATCATGCTAGTTAAGGTGGTGTCACACACAGCGACGACGACAACGACGTCGCTGCTACGTCACTATTTTCTGTGACGTTAAAGCGACGTCCCGTCGCTGTTGCTGTGTGTGACATCCAGCAACGAGCTGGCCCCTGCTGTGAGGTCGTTGCTCGTTGCTGAATGTCCTGCTTCATTTTTTCGTCGTCGCTCTCCCGCTGTGATGCACACATCGCTGTGTGTGACAGCGAGAGAGCGACGAAATGAAGCGAGCAGGGAGCAGGAGCCGGCGTCTGGCAGCTGCGGAAAGCTGTAACCACTGTAAACATCGGGTAACCAAGGGAAGACCTTTCCCTGGTTACCCGATATTTACCTTCGTTACCAGCCTCCGCCGCTCTTGCTGCTAGTGCCGGCTCCTGCTCTCTGCACATGTAGCTGCAGCACACATCGGGTAATTAACCCTATGTGTACTGTAGCTAGGAGAGCAAGGAGCCAGCGCTAAGCAGTGTGCGCGGCTCCCTGCTCTGTGCACATGTAGCTGCAGTACACATCGGGTAATTAACCCTATGTGTACTGTAGCTAGGAGAGCAAGGAGCCAGCGCTAAGCAGTGTGCGCGGCTCCCTGCTCTGTGCACATGTAGCTGCAGTACACATCGGGTAATTAACCCTATGTGTACTGTAGCTAGGAGAGCAAGGAGCCAGCGCTAAGCAGTGTGCGCGGCTCCCTGCTCTCTGCACTGTGACATGTAGCTGCAGTACACATCGGGTAATTAACCCTATGTGTACTGTAGCTAGGAGAGCAAGGAGCCAGCGCTAAGCAGTGTGCGCGGCTCCCTGCTCTGTGCACATGTAGCTGCAGTACACATCGGGTAATTAACCCGATGTGTACTGTAGCTAGGAGAGCAAGGAGCCAGCGCTAAGCAGTGTGCGCGGCTCCCTGCTCTCTGCACATGTAGCGACGTTATGATCGCTGCTGCGTCGCTGTGTTTGACAGCTAAGCAGCGATCATAGCAGCGACTTACAAGGTCGCTGTTACGTCACAGAAAATGGTGACGTAACAGCGATGTCATTGTTGCTGTCACTATGTGTGAACCCAGCTTAAGAAAAGGTCAGGAAAAAACCTTGTAGATAAATTAAACTTTATATTGGGTTAGTCAGAATTACTTTAAATGATGGCAGCTATGTAATGACTACTGCCTAACACAAGCGTAAATGGGATTTGTTAATTCTGAACTCAACCACAGCCCCAATTATAAAAGAGTGTTTGCCTTTATTGCAACCACATTATTGTAGTTTTATTGTTATTTTGCCCCTCAAAATGATTCTAGTTTGTTTCTCCCCAAAAAAATCTACAGATATGGGTCACATTAAAGGTGGAAACAGTTATGAAGTGATTCTTCTTGGTACTATTATTTTACATAAAAACCCTTGTATCTTAACAGGGGTGTGTATACTTTTTATATCTACTGTATGGCAGTGTAAGCAGATAACATGCAATGTATACCTGGATGATAGGGAACGTAATTATCTTACAATTATCTATATTTTTTAAGTCATATTCCTCAAAATGCTGTGCAATTCCTAAAATTTGTACAACGTAAAAAATTGCCTCTATTTCCTTCTTTGCCTTTTTTTTATGACTATTTAGCACAAAATGTCACACAAATTTTTTTTTACAAAAATGTATAAATGAAATCATTCCAGGATGGGCTCAACTTTGAACAGTCACACTTGATAAATCGGTTGAAAATGTCTAAAAACACAAAAATTGCCCTCATTGAGGAATATAAAAAGAAAAAACCAAAAACCATAGGCAAAAGAAGCATAAGGTGCAAACGAAAAAATGAAAAACACCAAAATCTACACAAAAAAGTGAAAATGTAATAATAAATCCGTCCCAAAGTTCCAAGATTGAGTGTATTTATATGATTTATGTTTTATTTCAGCTGAAAAATGTGAAAACAGTTTTGTTCACCGAGATTGTATAAGCTGCTGTCCACCAACTTGTACTTATGAAAAAGAATGTCTTGGAAGCAATTTGCACTGCCTGGATGGATGTTACTGTCCAGATGGTAAGAGAATAGTAAATAATACACATTAATCAGATGTGCCCCTCCGGTCATGTATCTGACATTCATGAGTAAAAATCAATGTAATTCTCACCTATATAATTCATTGTGTTCAATATTAATAAATTAGCATTGAGCAGAATCTCCTACCACCTGGGTAGACGTTCTACACACCCATCTCGTCCATTATTAAAGGGATTGACTCAAGTTCTTAAATAGCTAAACTAGTAAAGTGCTTATAAAAAAAAGCAACTTTGCCTTTTACTTCCTTTTAGAAATCCTCTTTGTTCTCAGGAATGAAGGGATTTTTACTGTTATAATGTATAGCTTTTTGCCTATCCATCCTGTAATATCTGCCACCTTGATGGGCTGGTTGCCTTGCTTCGGTGCTCTGAATCTGGCCGAGTCATTGGATTTAACCATCCACAGTGTCCTGCACTTCTCTTATGTGGCAGAGGCAAAGCTGCTGCATGGGATAGCGCTCAGCTTGGGCCCGCTGCATGACCGCGCCCATGGTCCAAAATGTCAATTTGAAGGGTACATGCCCACAATGAGTTTTTATCGCCTTTTTGATGCTGCATATTTTTGCTGCTTCAAAAATGCAGCGTTTTACAGCACAATCAAAGTGGATGGGATTTATAAAAATCTCACGTCCACTTTGCTTCCTTTTTATGCTGTGTAAACTGACCTGCGGTGCATGCTTCAAATTCACAACATGTTCATTTTTCTTGTGTATACACTGAGTTTTCTGTGCGGCATTTCCCCATAGACACCAGAAGTGTTTGCGCTCACAGAATCAGTTGTTCTTTATCTTTTAGGCTAAAGGGAACCTGTCATGTGCCCCATATCCTCCAACTCACCAGCATTTGTATATTTATTACTAAATACCCTGCCCAACCCTCCCTTTATACTGCCTGACAGCTAAACAAATGTTTAAAAAAGTCTTTGGAAACCCTGTTTTTAATATGCTAATTAGGCTTTTGGCTAGTCGGTGGGACATTAGTTTCCTCAGACTAGTTGGCCCTCTCAGCATGTTATCAGTCCACTGTGGGGGTGATAAGATGATTTGCAAGAACTGGCATCATCGCCAGCTCTCTGCAAATCTCGCACATGCAAGTGGCTTTCTTTACTAACATCTTTGCACCTCTGAAGCCAGGTGTACGCTTCCCGGATTCCGAGGTGTACTGCGCTATTACTTCTGGACATGCGCAGTGCACATCTCAGAAGCCAGGGGATGTGCTGGGGGAAAAAAGAGAGCGCATATGGTCTTATCCAGTGGTATGGAGGATAGGACAAATAATAGGCGTGCTCACCTGGTTGGAATAGTAATGCACATATAATGTAGGGCTGCTGCAAATCCAAAGGCGAGAAGGATGAGGGGGATGAATATTATCTGGACTTTTTTTTTTGTGATGCCCTTCTGGTATAAGGAAGATGAATCCATGATCATGAGAGTTATTATCAGCTGTGGTTTATTTCTATGCGTTTCAAAGCCTACACCGGCTTCTTCATCAGGAAAAAGCCACAATCAATGACTTTGATACCAAAAGGGAGAAAGATCCAGATAATATTAATCTCTCTGAAGCCAGGATGCATACACCTTGCTTTAAATGAGCATTGATGTTACTGAAGAAAGCCGTTTGCATGGTCAAGATTTGCAGAGAGCTGGCAATGAAGCCAAGACTTCCAAATCATGTTATCACCCCCATAGTGGTGTGATAACATCCTGAGAGGGCAACTAGTCTGGGGAAACTACTGCCCCATCAACTAATCAAAAGCCTAATTAGCATATTAAGAATAAGGTCTATAAAGAATTTTCTTAAACATGTTTTTAGATTGTCACACAGTATAAAGGGCTGGTAAGGCTATGTGCGCACGTTGCGTTTTTTTCCGCGGAAACGCTGTGTTTTGAACTGCAGCGTTTTCAGTGCCAAATTGCATGCGTTCAGCTTCCCCAGCAAAGTCTATGAGAAAGCCGAAAAATCAATGCACACGCTGCGTTTGTAAACGCAGCGTTTTGGATGCCCAAAATTGCTGCAGAAAAAAAGCAGCATGTCACTTATTTTGTGCGTTATAGCTGCGTTCTCCGCTCATTGAAATCAATGATGTGGGTCAAAACGCAACCAAAAGGCACTTGGACTGCATTTTTGTTGCGTTCCGCATGCTTTTTTGACAAGCAAAATGCAGGTCTTTTCAGTCTCTGTCAATGTCGGTTAATCTCTGTCTGTGGATGTCGGTGAATCTCCCTCTGTCTGTCGGTCGGTCTCTTTCTCTGTCAGTTGGTCGCTCTGTCTGTCTCTCTCTCTCTCTCTATCGGTCAGTCTCTCTCTCTGTCTGTCCCTCTCTCTGTCCGTCGGTCAGTCTCTCCCCCTCTCTCATACTCACCGATCCCCGATCCCCAGCGCGGCGCTGCACGGCTGTTACACTGCTCTGGCGGCTTTTCCTCTTTTGAAAATGCCGACCGCTCATTATTCAATCTGGCATTCCCTGCTTTCCCCACCCACCGGCGCCTATGATTGGTTGCAGTCAGACACGCCCCCACGCTGAGTGACAGCTGTCTCACTGCAACCAATCACAGCTGCAGGTGGGCGGGTCTATATCGTGCAGTAAAATAAATAAATAAATCATTAAAAAAAACGACGTGCGGTCCCCCCCAATTCTGATACCAGCCAGGATAAAGCCACACGGCTGAAGGCTGGTATTCTCAGGATGGGGAGCACCACGTTATGGGGAGCCCCCCAGCCTAACAATATCAGCCAGCAGCCGCCCGGAATTGCCGCATCGTTTAGATGCTACAGTCCCAGGACTCTACCCGGCTCATCCCGAATTGCCCTGGTGCGGTGGCAATCGAGGTAATGAGTTAATGGCAGCAGCCCATAGCTGCCACTAAGTCCTAGGTTAATCATGGCAGGCGTCTCCCCGAGATACCTTCCATAATTAACCTGTAAGTTAAAGAAAATAAACACACACATCCAAAAAATCCTTTATTTGGAATAACAGACAAAAAAACCCACCCTCTTTCACCACTTTATTAAAATCCTCAAATACCCCTCCAGGTCTGACGTAATCCACACGAGGTCCCGCGATGCTCTCAGCTCTGCTACATGAAGCTGACAAGAGCGGTCACAGACCAGACCGCTCTCTGTCAGCTCCACGCAGCAACTGAACTGAGCTGCGCGATCAGCGATGAAGTCACAGGGGAGTTGCGGTCTCGGGTAGAGGACTCCAGCTAGCCGCGGGTAACCTGAGTGACGGCAGCGCTAATCGCGCTGCTCACTTCAGTCACTCAGGGGATTAGCGGTCACCGGTGAGTCCTTCACGGGTGACCGCTAATCAGGATGCCACACACAGACAGAGCCGTGGTATGATAATGAAGTCGGGTGATCATCGCGCGACTCTGTCTGTGTGTGCTGTCAGCCGGCATGTAGCAGAGCTGAATTGCCGGGGGAATGCACTATCAAAAATGCATCCAAAACGCATGCAAAATGCATGGAAAAAGCATCCAAAATGCATGCGTTGTGGATGCATATTTTTTTTTACAAACGCAGTGTCCAGTCTGCCAGAGGGTGCGTTCTTTTCTGTACTGCAACGTGCACACATACCCTTAGGCAGGTTATTTAGTAATAAAGATACAAATGTTGGTGGGTTGGAGAGCATGGGGGACATGACAGGCTCCTTTTAATTTAAAAGATAAAGAACAACTGATTCCGTGAGCACAAACACTTCTCGTGGATAGGGTGAATCAATAGAGCCTTATTTAGGTACATTAAAAATTTGCTAATTAATAATATTAGTAGGTCATTTTTAACCTTTCCTAAATATTACAGTGTAGTTATTTGGTAAAAATAATGCAATTCTACAGATTCAAAGGATACTCTTCAATTTGCTTCTTGCATTAGGGCTTATCCTGGACAACGGTTCCTGTGTTTCTGTTACTAGCTGCCCTTGTATTTACCATGGAACAGCCTACCCAGCAGGTTCTAAAATTGATCAAGAATGCAGCATGTGGTAATTATTACATGTATACACTATTATATGTATTGGGGTTTTTTTGTTTGTTTTTTTTAAACTTCTTTTTATTAAGTCTCAAAATACAATATGTAAGTCAAAGGTGATAATAACAAAAGTTGAAACATTAATATAATCAAATAATCTCAAACAGTCCCCAATACCCCTCCTCCCCCTCCCTCTCATGTATTGTTTTTTTAATTTTCCTATTTATCACCAACATACAGAGGGTGAATTTAGTAGTGAACATTTCACCAATTTTCTAAGAAGATATATTTGTAATAGTGCTATTGACATGAATTTCTCACCAGATGTCAGTAACAACCCATTCAATCCACACAGGCAAATAAATCAAACCATAGATGTCCATAAATTAAGTTATATGTAATAATGAGAAATGACACATCAAGAAAGAGAGGTGCAAAAGCCATGGAAAGTCATGAGACGAGCTGAAATCTATCAGTAATTAGAAAGCAATTCTGCCACTTAGTCAAAAATAATATCAACTGGTTCAACTGCTGGCCTATAAAAAGGTGTCTCATTACTAAAATGCCACAAAACAAACATCTCATGGTTGGTAAAACCAGTGAGCTGTCTTAAGACCTTTGCAATCTTATTATTGTAAAATATTCTGATGACATTCATTACAGAAGAATTTCTAAACTACTGAAGGTTCCAGTGAACACTGTTGGGGCCATAATCCGGAAATGGAAAGAACATAACTTCACCATAAACCAGCCACAACCAGGTGTTCCTGCAAAATTTCAGATAGAGGAGTAAAACGAATTATCAGAAGAACTGTCCAAGAGCCAGGGACAATCTGTGGAGAGCAACAAAAAGACCTGGAATCAGCAGGTACTATTGTTTCAAAGACAACAATTGGGCATGCACTCAACTTCCATGGCCTGTAGGCAGGCTCACTGTTAACAGAAGTTCATTCAAGCACGTTTAAAGTTTTCTAAACAACATTTAGACAAGCCTGTGAAATACTGGGAGAGTATAGTCTGGTCAGATGAGACCAAAATGTAACTCTTTAGATGCCATAATATATACCCTGTTTGGAGGCCAAAAGGCACTGCATATCACCCCATATCATACCAACAGGGAAGTTTGGAGGTGGGAACGTCATGGTGTGCTGCTGTTTTTCAGCGTATGGCACTAGAACACTTCATATGATCAAAGGAAGGATGAATGGACAAATGTACCAAAAACGTAAAACGTAAAAATCTGCTGCCATCTACCAGGACGATGAAGATGAAACAAGGTGGACATGCAAGACAATGATCCCAAACACACAGCCAAGGAAACTCTTAATTGGTTTCAGAGAAAGAAAATAAAGCTGATAGAATGGCCCAGCCAATCACCTGACCTGAATCCAATAGAAAATTTATGGAAGGAACTAGGAGGAGCCCACAAAATCCTCAGGATTTGAAGAGTGTTTGTGTGGAAGAATGGCCAAAATCACACCTGAGCCATGCAGGGACCAGTTTCTCCATACAGGTGGTGTCTTGAAGCTGTCATCACCAACAAAGGCTTCAGTATGAATTATTAAATACATTTCAGTAAGCATTTTAAGTTCTTTTTCCCTGTGTAATTTTTCATTTTAGACATCATAAAATTTATGGACACCTATGGTTTGATGTCTTTGCCTGTGTGGATTGGTTGCTACTGACATCTGGTGAGAAATTCACGTCAATAGCAGTTTTAGAAATCTATTTACTTAGAAAATTGTTGACATGTTCGATAATTCTTCACCCGCTGTATTTTGTAATGCCATATACTAGGGGTTTCCAAATTTTCGGCCTCTCTAGGCCACATTAAAAAAAAAAAAATAATAATGAAAATCCCTGTCAGTGCATATCAACCAACCAATTGATGTAATAACTGTGAACTGCTTCACTCACCTAACCCTATTGTGCAGTGTAGTCACAACACTGTTTAGCGTATGGGTGGTTACTGCATCAAATGCAGCTGGTTTCTTGGACTGTAAGCACGGGAACTGAGCAATATCGATATTGAACCCAAAACATCACAGGCTTGATGAGTGCTGTCAAGGAGATGGACATCCAGAGGAGGTGAAGTATGACTTTTCATTGAAATATTTACTTTTTATTGACTTTTTATTCAATAAAATATGTATACTTCACCTCCTTTGGATGTGCATCACCTTGGCAGCGCTTATCATGCCTGTGATTTTATGCTATATAGGGTCTTGCCATGAGCCCCTTTGGGGATAAATGCGCTTGGCAACTATACAGTTTCCCCACCTCACTCTAAACACAAGACTGGCCTCTGCTCAGCAAATGTGAAATCATTACCAAGAGAGTGATGATGCCTGTTGCTGTTTGTGGCCTCATTTGAAATTGTGGCTTTGCCTTTTTTTGTCTGCCTGACCTCTAGGTAGCTCACATGCTATGGAGCTTCCCTTCTAACTCCTACCTAATTCAGCTATCTTCCGCTCTGCTTCCTCCTTTTTGTGGTTTTTCCTTTGCTTTCAGTCTATCTTCTTTCTCTGTTCTTCATGCTCCACTTCCTCCTTTTACCCAGTCCCTGTTCCTTACTGTAGTCACTGGTCCATGTAGATAGACTGACTGAAGGGAATAAGCCAGTCACTGCTGTCTAGGAGCTCCCTTCAGCTCCCCCGATTCCTCCCACAGTAGCTGGCCCACCTTGATTCACTTTGGTGAACTTGGGGAAGCACTATTCACACGGGAAGAGGAGTTAAGTAGGCCGCTGCACTGCGCTCAGCTCTAAAACTAAATGACATGTGTCTACAGGCCACTTTACACGCTGCGATATTGCTAGCGATATCGCTAGCGAGCGTACCCACCCCCGTCGGTTGTGCGTCACGAGCAAATCGCTGTCTATGGTGCACAACATCGCCCCGGACCCATCTCACTACTTACTTGCCTAGCGACATCGCTGTGACCGGTGAACCGCCTCCTTTCTAAAGGGGCAGTCCGTTCGGCGTTACAGCGATGTCACTAAGCGGCCGCCCAATAGAAGCGGAAGGGCGGAGATGAGCGGGACGAACATCCCGCCTATCTACTTCCTTCCTCATTGCCGGCGGCCGCAGGTACGGTGAGGTTCCTCCTTTCTGCGGTGTCACACATAGTGATGTGTGCTGCCGCAGGAACGACGAACAACCTGCGTCCTGCAACAGCAACGATAATTGGGAAATGGACAGCGTGTCAACGATCAACGATAAGGTGAGTAATTTTGATCGTTAGTGGTCGCTCGTACGTGTCACACGCAACGACATCGCTAACGAGAACGGATGTTCGTCACGAATTCCGTGACCCCCAACGACATCTCATTAGCGATGTCGTTGCGTGTAAAGCGGCCTTACCTGTACAGTGTGTACTTTGAGAGCGCTACTTATCAGCACAGCTTTAAATAAAACAAACTTAATTTAGAACTATAGAACAAATAAGATTTGGGGCGATTAAAACACAAATCTCCCGCCTGTTTACAATTGCTCCTCTGCCATACTCTGCATCGGCAGCCGAGAGGGAAATGAAAGAGTGTCAGAATGTCGCTAGGCAATTTCATTAGGGGCCAGTAGCAAAAACAGAGAGCGATTCCACACTACGGTTATTGGCTTCTGTGATAATCCCTAGTGGTAAACAGGTTATGCTCACTCTAAAGGGTGCTTTACACGCTGCAACATTGCTAACGATATATCGTCGGGGTCACGTCGTTAGTGAAGCACATCCGGCGCCGTTAGCGACATCGTAGCGTGTGACACCAAGGAGCGACAATCAACGAGCGCAAAAACGTGAAAAATCGTTGCTCATTGACTCATCATTCATTTCCTTAATATCGTTGCTGCTGCAGGTATGATGTTGTTCGTCGTTCCTGCGGTAGCACACATCGCTATGTGTGACACCGCGGGAATAACGAACATCTTCTTACCTGCGTCCACCAGCAATGCGTAAGGAAGGAGGTGGGCGGGATGTTATGTCCGCTCATCTCCACCCCTCCGCTTCTATTGGACAGCTGCCGTGTGATGTCGCACGACCCGCCCCCTTAGAAAGGAGGCGGATCGCCGGCCAGAGTAACGTCGCAGGGAAGGTAAGTCTGTGTGACGGGTGTAAGCGATGTTGTGCGCCACGGGCAGCAATTTGCCCGTGACGCACAACCGACGGGGGCGGGTACGCTCGCTAGCGATATCGGTACCGATATCGCAGCGTGTAAAGTACCCTTAACAAACAGTCCATATCCATAAAAATGAAAAAAAAAAAGAAAAATGGGGTGGCAAAAAAACATACTTTATCTCATATTCTTTAAAAATGGGTCAGCGGTCTGATGCAAGCTGTAGAAGGAAGACAGCCATTTTGCGCTTGATGTCACTTTCCCAGGTCCTGGCTTCACCGGCCGTCGTCCTTCTACAGCTTGCATCTGACCGCTGACCCATTTTTAAAGAATATGAAATAAAGTGTGTTTTTTTTCCCACTACTTTTTTCTTCTTTTTTTGATTTTCATGCATATATGGATTGTTTGTTAGAGTGAGTACAACCTGTCTACCACTAGGGATTATCACAGAAGTCAATATGCATGATTGCTGCAGTGAAAATACTGGACCATAGTGTGGAACCACTCTCAGTTTTTGTTACAGGCCCCTAATGAAACTGTCTACTGTAGTGAAGCCATTTCATTTCCCTCTCGGCTGCGGATGCTGAGAATGGCAGAAGGGCAGTTGTAAATAGGCGGAAAAATTGTGAGGCGCTGCTGAGGTGTAGAAGTTCTCTTAATAATCAAATAACAATGCTTACCTGATTTCTTAATAACATTAAACTCCTAATGTTGCAATGGTAGGATGAAATATTGATAACCACTGCCTTGCTAAGTCACCATGAGCACAAATAACGTTTGATGTCAATTATTCTGTCTGTGCTTGGAAAATAATATACTAGAGGCCGTACACCGCCACATGCATATAAATAGCGAGGGAGCGTATGTATGCTTATTCTACACTTAATCACAAAAATTCTCATAGTTTAACTAAGGGTACCATTTTATGTTGGGCTGCATTCACAGCCATCCTGGTCCATATGCAGCCCCCAGGCCAAGGGTTGGACACCCGTGCTCTACACAGACACATATTATTATCACTTACGTCAGTCTCTTCACTGCCCAATGTTGTTACATATACATGAGACCCAATGACATTGAAGTTAATTTATTAGTATGTTATTAGATAGATTCATAGATCAAATTATTCATACTCATGTTACTAATTTTGACATGTTTATTTCTTTGTTAGTATTTGCACTGGTGGTGTCTGGAACTGCACAGAACATGAATGCCCAGGTAAGTTTTTAAAATCATTTATTTGGAGAAGATCATGTCAATTAGAACATATACTTCACTTGACACAAATACAATATTTGTTAGCGATGTGTAGTCACTTCTTTTTTCGAGAGATGTGCGGCTTTTCGAAGAAAGAAGCTTTTCTAATGGATACCCACAAAGACGTACGTGTCTTGTTTATATATACTGTGTATATATATATATATATATATATATATATATATATATACACTACAGACCAAAAGTTTGGACACACCTTCTCATCTCTAGAACAACTGTAAAGAGGAGACTTTGTGCAGCAGGCCTTCATGGTAAAATAGTTGCTAGGAAACAACTGCCAAGGACAGGCAACGAGCAGAAGAGACTTGTTTGGGGTAAAGAACACAAGGAATGGACATTAGACCAGTGGAAATCTGTGCTTTGGTCTGATGAGTCCAAGTTTGAGATCTTTGGATCCAACTACTGTGTCTTTGTAGAAAAGGTGAACGGATGGACTCTACATGGCTGGTTCCCACCGTGAAGCACGGAGGAGGAGGTGTGATGGTGTTGGGGTGCTTTGCTGGTGACACTGTTGGGGATTTTTTCAAAATTGAAGGCATACAGAACCAGCATGCCTACCACAGCATCTTGTAGCGGCATGCTATTCCATCTGGTTTGCGTTTAGTTGGACCATCATTTATTTTTCAACAGGACAATGACCTCAAACACACCTCCAGGCTGTGTAAGGGCTATTTGACTAAGAAGGAGAGTGATGGGGTGCTACGCCAGATGACCTGGCCTCCACAGTCACCAGACCTGAACCCAATCGAGATGGTTTGGGGTGAGCTGGACTGCAGAGTGAAGGCAAAAGGGCCAACAAGTGCTAAGCATCTCTGGGAACTCCTTCAAGACTGTTGGAAGACCATTTCCGGAGACAACCTCTTGAAGCTCATCAAGAGAAGGCCAAGAGTGTGCAAAACAGTAAAAGCAAAAGGTGGCTACTTTGAAGAAACTAGAATATAAGACATATTTTTAGTTGTTTCACACTTTTTTAAGTATTTCATTTCACATGTGTAATTCAGAGTTTTGATGCCTTCAATGTGACTCTACAATTTTCAGAGCCCTGAAAATAAAGAAAACTCTTTGAATGAGAAGGTGTGTCCAAACTTTTGGTCTGTACTGTATATATATTCTCTCTCTCTCTCTCTCTCTCTATCTATCTATCTATCTATCTATATATATATATATATATATATATATATATATATATATATATATATACATCCATCAGAACAGTGGTGATGAGCGATCCATCGCAGAGGTTGGTAGTTTTGACAGTCCAGATTATTTGCAAGTAACCAATGACTTGATGACATGACTCCGGAAAGTCTGACTAGTCGGCCCTTACCGTGCCCAACCGACCATCACCGTCACCCACTTACCGAGTTCTTACCTAAAATAAACACAAAGACTGCGTGACGTTGGATATAAAAGGCCACAGCAGCCCCGCTTATTAAACAACAAAACATCAAAACATAAATAACATTTTAAATACCCAATGAAAAATACCGGAAAGGAGGAGGGGTAAATGAAGGTACCAAACCGTCTGATTACAACATCAGCTACACCACCTGCCCTCATCCGCACCACACCGGCTCGAGGGCACCTAGCCGAATGTTGCCCAACCCATGTCCCACTGAGACTCAACCAAGCTTGGACCCATGTTACCAGTCAATTGCGCCACCAGGGGTAACCCATTCTTGCACTAGGATCCCCCCTAACTGTTTTGTGCAAACCCCCACCTTCAAATACCCACCTCTTTTCCCCCCGCTGCTGTGACAAAGTCAGTCCATCCTCTTCTCCACACTGGTTGACCTACTGTTACAGGTGGGCGGGAACAATTCTGGTTGCCTTCCAGGTAAAAGTGACCAAACCCTCTAGGGACCTGACCTTATATACTGCCCCCCCCTTAACGCCACCCCTTAACCAATCGGACTACCCCAAATCCCAACTGACCCTGCAGCTCCACCCTACAATTTTCCGCACAAAAGCACCCCACAAGTTAACCCCTTAACTGACACTAAAGCCTAGCATCCCTCCTCAGTCATGCTGCCCTCCCTTGAGCCCCTTCAGGGCAGCAGTCCGGGCTGTTCCTTTGGTGTTATTCGTACCAGCTATAATAGGCTGGATTGTCTTCTCAAAGAAATGACAGTCCATTTTAATTTGAGGACAACAAAAAATTGGCAATTTACAAGGGTTGTATTGAAATTTTTTTTTCTCTCTACAACGTTTTTATTTAATTAATTTTCTTTTTTGATAGACTTTTACAGAAGCGCAATACAATTATGTCTATTTTTTTCAACTTCTTTATTTATAACTGTCGAGAAGAAGGTGATTCAAATTTGTATAGTGTTTGTGCACACATGTCCATCAATAAATGTATGAAGTATATAATAATAATAATAATAAAAATAACTTTATTAATCACTAAATATCCAAGAATATGTAAAAAAAAAATATATATTTGGACACACCAATGTAGAAAACCAAAAATCCCATAAAAAACATATAAAATCAATGGGGGAGGCAGAGATACAGTACAACAATCATGCCGGATAGAAATAATAATATGATGGACGTCAATAATATGCAATGGATCAACGTGAAAATCCAGGAATGTGAAACATTTTAATTAGATATCTATCAATCACTCTGATCACCCAGATATATTATAAAGTATAAAAAAATACATTAACTTTGGGTGCCCAACAAAAAATACCAATAAGTTGTAAACAATATCAATCAGTAACGAATGCACAATTTGGTTAACAACATAGATACCGTATATAGCTATATAATTAGATTAAGTAGTGGTAAATAACTTGGAATAGTTAAGAAGTGGTAAGGGGTGCTTCACACACAGCGAGATCGCTGCTGAGATCGCTGCTGAGTCACGGTTTTTGTGACGCAGCAGTGACCTCATTAGCGATCTCGCTGTGTGTGACACTGAGCAGCGATCTGGCCCCTGCTGTGAGATCGCTGCTCGTTACACACAGCCCTGGTTTGTTTTTTTATTATTGCTCTCCCGCTGTGACGCACAGATCGCTGTGTGTGACAGCAAGAGAGCGACGAAATGAAGCGAGCAGGGAGCAGTAGCCGGCATCTGGCAGCTGCGGTAAGCTGTAACCAGGGTAAACATCGGGTAACCAAGGTGGTTACCCGATATTTACCTTCGTTACCAGCCTCCGCCGCTCTCACGCTGCTAGTGCCGGCTCCCAGCTCTCTGCACATGTAGCTGCAGTACACATCGGGTAATTAACCTGATGTGTACTGTAGCTAGGAGAGCAGCGAGCCAGCGCTAAGCAATGTGCGCGGCTCCCTGCTCTCTGCACATGTAGCAACGTTATGATCGCTGCTGCGTCGCTGTGTTTGACAGCTAAGCAGCGATCATAACAGCGACATACAAGGTCGCTGTTGCGTCACAGAAAATGGTGACGTAACAGCGACGTCATTGTCGCTGTCGCTATGTGTGAACCCAGCTTTAAGCATTTAAAGCTAGAACATTGCACCATGACTGAAAAGATTACCTGAAGGCATGTTGTTGATTTGTATGTCTTAAGGTGTAAAGCCCCCGTCATATTTAACGACTTTCCAGTGATCCTGACAATGATACGACCTGATAAGGATCGCTGGTAAGTCGCTATGTGATCGCTGGTGAGATGTCACACAGTCAGATCTTCCCAACGACGCAGCATTGATACAGTGACCGTAGTGACCTGTATAACGATCTCGGTGGTCGTTGGGACCCGTACGTGGCTGTACGTGTCTGAGCTCTGAGTTGTCAATGAGGTCGTTGGTAAGGCGTCAAACACACCGATGATTAACTATTTTTTAATATGAAAATTATACTTTGAGGACAAAAAAATATTTTCTTTTACAGCTGAGTGTTCTGTGGTGGGCGATTCTCATTTCACAACTTTTGATGGACGTTATTTCACATTCCTGGGTTTGTGTCAGTACATTCTGGTTAAGGGAACTGGAAAAGATAAATTTACAATTACGTTACAGAAATCTTCCTGTGATCAGGTAAGGGCAATTTTATGAAAATTATTATCAAACCTACTTGCCTCTTGTGTGCAGATTCTCAGTGTTATTACTGGTTTGTAGCCGATTTGTGTTAACTGCACATAGATGACATCTGTAGCGCCTGCCGGGACACCGAGTTACTCTCTGCCCTGGCCGGGTCATATCCTCCCCTGCACTCCCTCGGACATCCATGTGTGCTGCTACCTCCTTCCCCTCCCTGGGCCTGTGCATGCACCCAGGTCTCCCGGGAGTGTGCTTAGAGCATGTGCGCACACACACTGGCCCTCCTCTCAAAGAGCCGGCCTGCTATTTCCAGGAAGCGCCTCTCAGCCTATGTCAGAGAGGCATTATGTATTTAGGGCACCCCCCCATTAGGAGAGGTGCCTGCGCAACATTTTTAGTTAGTCAGTGTCCTGTCTGTCAAGCTAGTTGTTAGGTCCCATTACCTCTGTGTCAGTCACCTGTACCTGAGTCTGCCATCCCATACCTATCTGTCCCTGCTGTGCCCACCATGCTTGTCTGTATCTGCTTGCCTGTCTGCCTCAGACATCCTGCCTGTACCTGCGTGCACCTGTGCCTATACCATAGTCCGTCACCGGTCCTGGTGGTCAGCTACTACAGCCCCTGTCACTGCCCTGGGAGTGGTACCTGGTGTCCGCCTGGTGGTAGGCGCTTAGATAAGCCCCTCCCGCTAAAGGCTAAGTATGGGTCCCCCTGTGTGTCAAGTGTGTCCTCTAATCCTGCCGGCCAGCCCTACACTGGCCGCAAGAGTTACAACATCTAATTTCTCTTGTTTCAAAGGTGAGTATAGGGGCAAATAGGAGAAACGTATGTGAAATTAGATATGTGCACACGGCGTCTGATAAACACTGTGTACCTGCATCATGTTTACTCTGTTGCGCCTTTTCTGACATCCTTTTGTGATGTCTTTTGCATTGCCTTTTTGCCATTAGTGTTTTTTACTTTTAAATATCATAAATAAGACACCATCCACACGGAAACTGTCAGAAACATGGACAGATCACTTCTTTTAACTGTTTCTAAAAGAAGTAAGAAAAGATGGAACATAAACACAAATCGTTTTGACATTGTTGTGCTTATATGCATTATTTTTTTAACGCTCTTTCAGGTGAGTTCCAACTGAAAAATACGTCTTCTGTGCATAGCCTTTTAAAAGCTTTGCTGCACACTAAGATACATTAATTAAATAATCCTGGCGTCAAAAAATCAAGATAAAAAACCCCCTATTTTCCCGATGTAGCAAATGCCACTCGTCTTTTGTGTTATTGCTTTGCCATTCCATGAATATCTTTTGCATGGTTGCTCAAGAATCAGTTTCGATTACAACACAAACAGGTGTCTTAATAGAACACATCAATCTCCTGATTGGCAAGAAGCACTCCAATTTACCACCAAGCAGATGAATGAAGCTTCTCAGTTGACTAGTTGTACTCAAGACACTGTCTGAGTTGAGCATTGATAGAACATACAAATTTTAGGATGTCATCCAACTGAAGAGCCACACTAAAACCAACAAATAGTTCTACACAAATGGTCCTTTGTCTAGAACTAGATTACCTTCAAAGTCCTGGAATCTAAGCCCATACAGCAGGTATTTGACTTTTTAGATCCAAGTGAGGCACTTATGGTGTGTGGATAGATGAACAGTTAACTAGATAGAATGATATTACACCTAATCTCCCTGAGAATGCCCTTAAGAGAAAAAATGCATCAGGTTCTTCTCATTCTTAATTTACAAGTCAGTAAGAGTTACTAATGTATTTATCAACTTGTAACTAAAGCTGGTGTCACACATAACGACGACGACAACGACGTCGCTGCTACGTCACCATTTTCTGTGACGTTGCAGCGACGTCCCGTCGCTGTCGCTGTGTGTGACATCCAGCAACGACCTGGCCCCTGCTGTGAGGTCGCCGGTCGTTGCTGAATGTCCAGCTTCATTTTTTGGTCGTCACTCTCCCGCTGTGACACACACATCGCTGTGTGTGACAGCGAGAGAGCGACGAAATGAAGCGATCAGGAGCCGGCACTGGCAGCTGCGGTAAGCTGTAACCAGCGTAAACATCGGGTAACCAAGGGAAGACCTTTCCCTGGTTACCCGATGTTTACGCTGGTTACCAGCCTCCGCTCTTGCTGCCAGCGCCGGCTCCTGCACTGTGACATGTGGCTGCAGTATGCATCGGGTAATTAACCCGATGTATACTGTAGCAAGGAGAGCAAGGAGCCAGCGCTAAGCAGTGCGCGCGGCTCCCTGCTCTCTGCACTGTGACATGTAGCTGCAGCACACATCGGGTTAATTAACCCGATGTGTGCTGCAGGAGAGCAAGGAGCCAGCGCTAAGCGCGGCTCCCTGCTCTCTGAACATGTAGCACAGCGACCTTATGATCGCTGCTTCTGCTGTGTTTGACAGCTAAGCAGCGATCATAACAGCGACTTACAAGGTCGCTGTTACGTCACCGAAAATGGTGACGTAACAGCGACGTCGTTGTCGCTGTCGTTTAGTGTGACACCAGCTTTATATTTTTTACTTGTAAGCTATGTTTACTTTGGAGGGGTATCTCTAACATGCCTTTATTTACTGCATTTATTGATTGCAAAGATGGACATTTATTCTTTATGGAGTTGCCCAAGACTGATATCGATGACCTATCCTTAGAGCAGACATGTATTTGCAACACCCCCACCAATCAGCAAATACCCACTGCTGGAAATACAGTGAATGAGCCAGAATACTATTGCTCCGAATACTATGTACTGACCCTTCTTGGTTTTTGTAGCTCAGCTCCTATTGAAGGAAATGGAAGTTAAGATGCAGTACTTAAGAATGGCAACTACGGTGTATAGAACTGTGGTGTACTTCAAGTGGCCATGGCACTAGGTGCTTGATGGCGGTCCTCTACAATCTGATATTTATATACAGTACAGACCAAACGTTTGGGCACGCCTTCTCATTTAAAGGCTTTTTTTATTATCATGACTCTGAAAATTGTAGATTCACTTTGAAGGCATCAAAACTATGCATTAACACATGTGTAATGAAATACTTAACAAAAAAGTGTGAAACAACTGATAATATGTCTTATATTCTAGGTTCTTCAAAGTAGCCACCTTTTGCTTTGATTACTGCTTTGCACACTCTTGTCATTTTCTTGATGAGCTTCAAGAGGTAGTCAACGGAAATAGTCTTCCAACAGTCTTGAAGGAGTTCCCAGAGATGCTTAGCACTTATTGGCCCTTTTGCCTTTACTCTGTGGTCCAGCTCACCCCAAACCACCTCAATTGGGTTCAAGTCTGGTGACTGTGGACTCCAGGTCATCTGGCGTAGCACCCCATCACTCTCCTTCTTAGTCAAATAGCCCTTACACAGCCTGGAGGTGTGTTTGGGGTCATTGTCCTGTTGAAAAATAAATGATGGTCCAACTAAACGCAAACTGGATGGAAAAGTATGCTGCTGCAAGATGCTGTGGTAGTCATGCTGGTTCAGTATGCCTTAAATTTTGAAGAAATCCCCAACAGGGTCACCAGCAAAGCACTCCCACACCGTCACACCTCCTCTTCCATGCTTCACGGTGGGAACCAGCCATGTAGAGTCCGTCCGTTCACCTTTTCTGCATTGCACAAAGACACGGTGGTTGGATCCAAAGATCTCAAATTTGGACTCATCAGACCTAAGCTCAGATTTCCACTCGTCTAATGTTCATTCCTTGTGTTCTTTAGCCCAAACAAGTAACTTCTGCTTGTTGCCTGTCCTTAGCAGTGGTTTCCTAGCAGCTATTTCACCATGAAGGCCTGCTGCACAAAGTCTCCTCTTAACAGTTGTTCTAGAGATGTGTCTACTGCTAGAACTCTGTGTGGCATTGACCTGGTCTCTAATCTGAGCTGCTGTTAACCTGCGATTTCTGAGGCTGGTGACTCGGATAAACTTATCCTCCGCAGCAGAGGTGACTCTTGGTCTTCCTTTCCTGGGGCGGTCCTCATGTGAGACAGTTTCTTTGTAGCATTTGATGTTTTTTGCCACTGCACTTGGGGACACTTTCAAAGTTTTCCCAGTTTTTCGGACTGACTGACCTTCATTTCTTTAAGTAATGATGGCCACTCGTTTTTCTTTACATAGCTGCTGTTTCTTGCCATAATACAAATTCTAACAGTCTATTCAGTAGGACTATCAGCTGTGTATCCACCTGACTTCTGAACAACACAACTGATGATCCCAACTCCACTTATAAGGCAAGAAATCCCACTTATTAAACCTGACAGGGCACATCTGTGAAGTGAAAACCATTTCCGGTGACTACCTCTTGAAGCTCATCAACAGAATGCCAAGAGTGTGCAAAGCAGTAATCAAAGCAAAAGGTGGCTACTTTGAAGATCCTAGAATACAAGACAAATTTTCAATTGTTTCACACTTTTTTGTTAAGTATTTCAATACACATGTGTTAATTCATAGTTTTGATGCCTTCAATGTGAATCTACAATTTTCATTCATGAAAAAAAAAGAAAACTCTTTGAATGAGAAGGTGTGTCCAAACTTTTGGTCTGTACTGTATATTTATATCCAAACGATTGGTCACCAATACTTCAATCACCTTTAATGATTTTTCCAGTGGTGTAGTTTTAAGGGGTGCAGAATACAAGTAACACCCTGGGCCTGGTATCTGAGGGGGACTCAAAGTCTTCTCTACCAGATGAGAGGATTTAGTCAAATATATGACAGAAGCGCAGAGAAAAAATGTAACACTTCCCTATATCTAGGTGAGTAAATTCATAATTGAGCTTCTAAAAAATATAAAAAACATTAAATTAAGAAAAATTAACTTAACAGTGCTATGAGATCAAGATCACCTCATCAAAATATGCACTCTCTTCTGTTGTCTATTGAAACCCTAATCTTCCAAGTTCTGTGTAGATTCTGGTTAACCCTTTACTAATGGAGGATGTACTTGTATGTCCTCAAGTGGGTGCGGATGTATAGAGAAGGGTCAGGAATGACGCCCACTCCATATATATGGCAGGTATTATTGTGACGCCCTGGACCCCAGGGGTCACAGGTCACTACACAACACCATACACCCCCTTCCCTGGACAGGGCACACCAGTCAAACATTAAATCCTTGTTGCCAACCTCCAGGGTTGATGTCCACACCAGGTGGGGCGGAGCCAGGCGGTTGGCCCTGCCCACCGAGGAGTTCACAGCCTGGAGGCGGGAAAAACACAGTAGTCAGTCCAGTTGTGGTCTGTAGTGAGTGAGGAGCAAGAACTGTGCATGTCTGGGTCTGAGCCCGGGCACTTCCAGCAAGGTCGGCAGATGGTGGTGGCCGTCTGCAGGAGTTGGCGAAGGTCAGCAGAACCGTAGGACCGGGGTCGGGCGGTGGCCCGCCGGTACCAAACCGGGGAGCAGAGTGGAGCCAAGCACCAAGCAGGGTACTCAGACCCCGACTAGGCTTAAAGCCAACCTGTAGTCAAATTCTCTGATTGCGGTCTGGACCTCAGGGGTTCATTCCCAACCATGTCCCGATTGAAAGCAACAGCCCAACCATTACGGATAAGTGCCACCGCCAAGGGCCAGAGATCCAAAGGGCCAACGTCTGCGGGCAAAGGGGCTCCCCCGGCACATATACGTCAGGGAGCGGTCTACCGGTGCCCAGGCATTGGAGTCAACATACAAACACATGTGCAAGGAAACGACAGCCACCATCAACCCATCCAGGGAAACACTGCAGCCGGCTGCGGGCCCCGTCCATCCAGCCGTTTCGTTTACCAGAGACTCTGTCCATCTGTGTCTGAGTGAGTACATCAGTGCCATCCGGCACCACGCCGTGCTGCACCGCGACCCTGCACCCTGCGAGCCCTATCCTACGGGAATCCAACCAGCCACCGGGCCCCAGGACCAACAGCCCCTACCCACGGAGGGGTCAACACCTAGCTGCTCCCCGCCATCGCTCCCGGGAACCCCGTCACCAGTAGCGGTGGTGCCCACCATCACCACAACCCATGGGTGGCATCACGAACTCTGTCCATCCCAAAAACCAATCCCAAATCCCCTTTTCACTCATGGGCGAGGAGTGCTGCTCGAGCTCCGGGTCCGGCCCCGCTTGAGCCACCAAGGAAAAGGCACCGGATCCAGGCGCGATCTCCCCGAGCAGCCCCCGTGACGGGGAAGCCGGCCCCCGCCCGCGACATTATCACCTGCCTTTTAACAGCGAAGACAGGAGCTAGCTCCAATCACTGCTGCTTAACCATAAAGATGCAGCTGACAAACTCTGGCATTGGTATGTAAATGGTTGCGCTCGCCATGCCTGCTTGATTGATTCCATCACCCTCGCTAAACAGAGCATTCATTTCCCTTACTAACTTGCTTACTTATTTTCCCAACCAATATTGTGGTATTGCAGTATATTAGGCAAGGGATCAAATAATTGCAGGTTCAAGTCTATTATAAGTACTAAAAGATAAAGATAAAAAAGAACAATCCAAAAATGATATATACGGTATATATTTACATTTATTAATTAAAAAAATAATTTATTGATTTCACACCCCTTTTCTCAATTCAAAAACATATGAAAAAAACCCATAATCGGTTACGCTGTTTTTTGATCACCGCTTCACCCCAACTAATGCAATTAAAAGTGATAAGTGATCAAAACATCACATGCACCCCAAAATGAATGCTCCTCAAGCAAACAACAACTACATTGACAGACAAATAAAAAAGAGTCTCAGAAAATAGTCATAAATATATTTTTTTGCTTTTTTTCACATTTTTAAAAATGAGATATGGTAGTAGGTCACAACTTTGAAAGTGCAGGTTCCACCCACAGCACAGTATTTCAGGGGTATGATTATCTTGTGGCTGGTCACAGACAGAGTAACACAACGCAAGGAGAATTGTCTTCCAGCAGCACAGAGTATTTCAGAAAAAGAACATTGAGGTATTGTAGTAGGTCACAAGCTGGAAAGTAATGGTTCCACCAGCAGCACAGAGTATTTCAGGGGTATGATACTCTTCTTGCTGGTCACAGACAGAACGTTAGACAGTGGAAGGAGACTTGTCTTCAAACAGAATATTTTAGGAAATAAATGTTGAGATATTGTAGCAGGTCACAAATTGGAAAGTGCATGTTCCAGCAGCAAAGTGTATTTTAGGGGTATGATAATCCTGTGGCTGGTCACAGACTGAGAGTTATATAGTGGAAGGAGAATTGCCTTCCATCAGCACAGAGTTTTTCAGGTAATGTTTGTCGAGATATTGTAGTAGGTCACAAGCTGGAATGAGCTGGTTACACTCACAGCACAGAGTATTTCAGGAAATTAATGTTGAGCTTTTGTAGTAGGTCACAAGCTGGAAAGAGCTGGTTACACCCACAGCACAGAGTATTTCATGGGTAAGACAATGTTGTGGCTAGTCAAAGACTGAAAGTTACACATTGGAAGGAGAATTGTTTTCCTGCAGCACAGAGTATTTCTGGAAATGAATGTCAAGATAGTGTAGTCTCTCTCTCTCTTTCACACTTTGTAATGATTTTATATTTTCCTTTTTTAGCATTCTGATCATACATGCATCCAAGCAATCACATTAGTGCTGGACGAGGACATTAATAAACAGGTTACTATCTTGAGGAATGGCGATGTTCACTTTGGTCCTAACCAAGGTCTTGTGCTGAATGGTAAGTGCTCTATGGAAATGTTATAGAAATAATGGAAACACAACTATTACTTACTATAATTTGAAGGAGATATGTATTTTAAAGTGATTCATTTTATCCAGGAGATATACGTCTGTAAGTAGAAATCTAACCTTTCTCTGGTGTGGAACATGAGAATCTGCAACTTTAAATACAAGGGCATGACTACTAGCTTTATTTCAATTTACACCACACAATCTGTATTCAAATTAAAAAATAGAAATTTTGGAATAATAACACTGGTCACTGGGGCTTTTTTAGACTCAAACTTCCTGTTGTTTAAGGAAACAACAAATATGCCCATTTTTGTATTAAATCTAATAAGCTTGCGGAAGGGATATTGATAAGGAAGGGTGAGCAGGGCTAGCTGTGTCATTCCTCTTTGTGATTGGTAGATTCTGGGTTATTAGCTTTATATAGCCGTGGTACTTGTCAATATAACCCTGCCTTTCCTTTGATTATAAGAAACTGCTGAAAACACTTACTAAAAAAATGAAGTATAAAAGCCTAAAATAAGCCCCAGTGGTCAGTATAAATATATATATATATATATATATATATACAGTATATATATATATACAGTATATATATATATATATACAGTATATATATATATATATATATATATATATTTATATACACTATATATATATATATATAATTATTTATATATTTATATTATTTTTTATATATTTATATATTTTTTTTTAACTAAAGATTAACTAGAAATATAAAAAAATAGAAAAATAAAACTGACAATATTGATAAAAAGTACATGTAGCTCAAAAACCTGGTTCAAACTATTGGTCATTTTCTGATGAAAACATCCCTTTAAAGGGTATAAATTAGTGATGGGCGGACCCACAGATACCGGAGATCGGCGGATCCAACCTGTTTAAAAAAAACCCAAAAAACCCTGGTTCGGGCCCACAATTAATCTTGGATATCTGGCCAGATGCAGGTCCACATCTAAGTCTATTGAGACCTGAATCATGTGCTTTAAAATGGTGGTAGAAGGGATAAGGGGATTAGAGCAAGCCCATTATACAGGGTGGACCATAAGCATGGAAACACCCTGAGTGGGCCATAAATATGGATACACCCTGATAAAAAAAGTAAAGTTGAATTAAAATGTCAGCTTTGCAAATTGCCGCCATGGGCGTCACCCAGCCTCAAATGTTTTGCCCCTCCCATGTACTAATATGCCGCAACCACTTCCATTTTATCAGGGTGTATCCATAATTATGGCCCACCCTGTACTTACCAGTCTCCACGCAGCTGTAACGCTACTTACGGGGCCAGTCATTACGCTCATGCATAAGCACTGCTTCTTCTGCCCACCGGCAGTCACGGCGTGTGTGATTGGTTGCAGTCAGACTGCACCCTCACTCTGTAACAGTGTGTCTGACTGCTTACAATCACAGACGCTGTGTGTATGTCTATATACTGGTGTAAAAATAAATAAATAAAAAAATTGTCGTAGGGTCCCCCATATTATGATAGCCAGCACAGATAAAGCATACAGCTACAGGCTGCAGCCCCCAGTCATGTGCTTATCTTGGCTGTGTATCAAAATAAGTGGGACCCCATGTGGCTTTTTTAAAATTATTTAAATTAACAATTTTAAGAACAGCTTGAAGTCCCTTTCAATTTTGATACGCATTCATGATAAAGCCGACAGCTGGGAGCTGGTATTCTCAGGCTGGGGAGACCCATGGTTATTGGCCATCCAGTCTAAAAATAGCAACCTGCAGCAGCCCAGATCTGTCACATCTATTAGATGCGACAATCCCGGAACTTTACCCTGCTCATCCCGATTGCCCTGGTGAGGTGGCATTCGGGGTAATAAGAGGTTAATAACAGCTTGCAGGTGCCACTAAGCCTCAGATTAGTAATGGGAGGTGTCTATTAGACTCCCCCATTACTAATTTGTAAGTTAAAAGAAATAAAACAGAAAACACAGAAAAATATCAGAAATAAAATACAAAAAAACCCATCCTCTTTCACTCCTTAACTAACCCCAAACATGAAGATCCGACATAACCCATACAACGAGGTCCCATGATGATTCCATCTCTGCTACAAACTGAAGTCACAGCTTACAGAACACTGAGGGCTTTTGGGCAGAGAATGACTGAGCCGCAGTAATGAGCGGTGATCACTCAGTTTATTTGTGGTCACAGATGGAGGTTCCCAGGGTATCCCACCTGGCAAAAAAAATCATATCACTATTGCATCAAGTTGTCAGCTGGGTAGTCCTGGCTGTCATGGCTCTGTAGCAAAATTGGGGGGACCGCACACAGTTTTTTAAATTATTTAAATAATAATAATAAAAAAGCCACATGGAAACCCTCTTTTGATACACATCCAAGATAAGAGAATGGCTGGGGACTGCAGCCTGTAGCCATATGCTTTATCTGTGCTGGGTGTCATATATGGGGGGACCCTACACCAATTTTCTAATTTATTTATTTTTGCACCAATATAACATGCACACAGCATCTGGGATTGAAAGCAGTCAGACATGCTGTCACACAGGGTGGGGGGACAGTCTGACTGTAACCAATCACAGACACCTGGACTGCCAGAGGACGGGAGAAGCAGTGCATATGTATGAAGGATAATGAGCGGCTGTGGAAGTAGTAAAAGTGGCCCTAGAAGAAGTGTTACAGTCATGTGGTAAGTATAATGCGCCTGCTTTCCCTATTTTATTTCTTTTTCCATTTTTTTTTAATTACCCGAGTTGCCAGATCCTGATAGGTACCCTGAATTCCCAGAGAACTCCGGGCCCCAGGATCGGTGCATGGGTACTTGTGAACCCGTGTGGATCCGCTTATAACTAGTATTAGTGACTTTGCAGTAGAGACAGATTGAAAGCCAGAAATAACATTTCCATTTTCTAAACTACCATGCTACTAATGATTGTGGCAGGTTAGGCTCCATTCCAAGTTTTCCATAGGCCCAGTGGTTATCTGTTATGTCTCTGTTTCTAGACATAGCCCTCATTGTGTGCCTGGGAACAAACACTCAGCATAATTGACTGATAGGAGCTGTCTACTGAAAACAAAAGGAGTTGTCTACTGAAAACAAGTTATCAAGTATTTGCGGGGCAGGTGATAACTTGCTGACAGATGGTGTCCCACCACTGGGACCCTGTAAAGTGGCTTTGTTTGTGGTCGCTTTGAAGCTGTAAATAGGACTTCCATGAACAGGTTTTCTACTATCTACTCAGGTCCCGGGAAACCTTGGCCTTCACACTTTGAAGGGAATCTGTCAGTACAATCATCCGCCCTAAGTTGTCTATATGGGTATGTAGGTCATGGGAAGCTGAATAAAGTAATACCTTAATATCTGCGATCCGATATATTATTCCAAATAAATTAACCCTTTTCTTATATGTAAATCAGCTGTTCCATGCTATGGACACTGATCTGTATGATAATTTAACTACATGGATTATTATAAATAAAATGGGACATTACCTTGATGGCTGCTCCTTGTTCTCCTGATCTCACTGCAAAGCTGTGTGTGATTATAACTGACACATCTGCAGGTTCCTCTCAGCTTCAGCCTCCATCTCACAGTGTTACAATATTGTTACAATACAGCAGGGCCGTGAGAGCTGCTGCAGATGTGTTTGTAAGAAGACAAAGTTCAGTTCTACTGAACTGTGTTAGTAAATGTCTGACACTGGTAACATCCTATTTTATTTAAAATAAGATATGGGGCAGATTTGCATGTACAGCAGTGTCCGACTCATAGCCTGGAACAGCTCATTTACATGTAAGAAAAACTAATAATTATAATTTTATTCAGCTTGCTATGACGTACATGCCCATATAGATGGCTTAGAAAGGTTGCTCTTAGTGACAGATTCCCTTTAATTTCCCAGTGTAAATGCATGTACCCTGTGTTGAGTCCACAGAGTAGCTGCTGGCTGGTTAAGCAGGTTGGCAGGAATGGTCAGATAGTAGGGTCAGAACTAGGAGTTACAGGATAGTCAGAAAAAGAGCTGAGGTCTGATCAAAAATAATTACTACAGCAAAAGGAGCAGATAACAGGGGTGTGGCTCAAGTAAGGCAGAACTTATCACTGACCTAAAGAAAGTGCAGTACTGAATGGAAACGGAAGCAGTAGCAGAAGGGATAGGTACTGATATGTATATTATAGCCTGCGCCAATCATTAGATGGGTGCATTTTTATCCCTGACAGGGATAAATATAATGGCAGGAGGTATGCTACTGCTGCTCCATTCATTTTCAATGGGGATGCAAGAAAAATTGAGCTTAGTGCTTGTAACAAAATTAAAGTGAATTTAACACTTAAAGGGGTATTCCCATATCCAAGATCCTATCCCAATATGTAGTAGGTGTAATAATATTAGCAAATACTTCTAGTTATAGATGTAGTATAGTTCTGATTAGCTACATCGCTTACCTCATGTGCTCAATAGCTTAGGTATCTGTGGTTACAACCACAAGCAACTAACGAACTGTCCCTATATGAATGGTTGTAACCATAACTACCTAACTGCAATGACCTGCATATGAGGTAAGCTTTTTAGCTAATCAGGAGAACTATACTACATTTCTAATTGGAGGTATTTGCTATTAATATTATTAATAAACCTATTACATATTGGGATAGGATCTCGGAGATGGGAATAACCCTTTAATGTCACACATTAAATCTGAATATCTTACTACGGTAGGTAGTGGTATACAGAAAACGTAAACCTTTTATTTTTTAAGCATATTTTATTGAAATGAAGAACCAGGTTACTCACATAGCAAGGAATTCTCAGAACCAACACTAGAGGGCACATTGCAACATTGCTATACTACAACACACACATTACCAGTAGGCTAAATTTCATCTCTAATCTATGCTTTTTCTACAGGTGATATTGAGGTCAGAAACTTGTCCTCGATGTTTGTGCAGCTGAAGACAAAGTTTGGAATAAGAATTCAGTTTGCTAAAGGAGGCGACAGACTTTATATTCAAGCCAGTAGCTCCTGGAAGAGGAGGACATTGGGGCTCTGTGGAACATTTAATGGCAATCTAAGAGATGACTTTCTGTAAGACTATCTAACCCTTACTATCATTTACTAAATACAATTCAGAAATACATGTAAAGGGGTTGTCCACTACTTTTGCATTGATGGCTTATCCTTAGGATAGGTCATCAATGTCTGATCGGTCAGGGTCCGAAAACCGGCATCCCCACCGATCAGCTGATCTCTTTTGTGAAATAATAATAATAATAATAATAAGCTTCCTCCTCTATGTCTTTCGTTAGTAATGCTGTTAAAGGAGTTGTCTGTTCTTCTAGTAAAAGTCGGAAGTCACTCTATGTGACATTACACTTCTTAATTCATACAGCGCCTGCACCACACGATGCAGTATTCTCCGGTATTGCTTGCGGAGACAGGGTGGTCATATGGTTTGCATACTTTTGGCCACATTCCTACTAGACATGCTTGGCCTCACTCAGTTCCAGGGTGGACACTGACACTGGAGGGCTCCTGTTCAAGAAATGTGCTTCAGGCCCCCTCTTTTCCATACCCAAACTGCAGAAGTCATAATATACCTACATATGGAGCAATTGTTAACTTATTGTGTTCTCAGACGTGCTTGTTGATATACAGTACTATGGATCTATATGTGAAGTAACCCTATTCAATGGGAATACTATGCATGTGGCATGTGTGTTATTTTCTGCACAGTACCCACCTCAATGGGTAACCTGTCACTAGGGCAGGGCATTTAATTGGGCTGTCTGGTACTTTAATAGCGATGGCCTGTCTTTAAGATAGGTCATCAATACCAGATCAGTATGGATGTGATCACTGCTGATCAGCAACTGTTCACAGGCCCAATGGAGGCCGGATGTGCTCAGCTGCAGAGCACAATAGTACAGCTCCAATTGTATAGTGTCCATGAACGGATGCTGCAGATCTCCCTCTATTCAAATAGAAATGGATGGATTCTGCAGTACCTGGACATGGCTACTATAAAGCTTATCGAGCTGTACTGTTCTGCCCCGCACTGAACACATCCAGCCACCACTGACCTTGGTCTTCTGCAGTGTGTGATCTACCAAATCACTCCAATGTTTTCTGGGTGAGCCGGAGGTCACTTATCAATGTAAGTCTATGAGAGCCAGAACAAGGCCAGAACGAGGCTCTCATAGACTTACATTGAGAGCTTGTGTCTGATACCTCTGACTTCAGGTCAGTTAGAAGTTGTGGTCACAAGATGAACAATCAAGCTTGGAGCGGCTCTGGGAAGAGCAGAAAATGGTGGCAAGTAAGTATATTACTACAAGCAGTGAATTTACATTAGTGACACCACTTTGGTGGTCAAACAAATAAAATGCTGGAGTGGTGCTTTAAAGACCTGTCCGGTGACCAGAAAATAGATTAGACTAATTCGCCGACACATCCGGCTGGCTTCTTCCCTCACTAATCCAGTTGATTGATAGGTGCCTCCACAACCATGAAAGAGATTTGTCAACTAGAGCAGTATTGGGAGAAACGGCCTCTAAGCTATGGTTTGTCTGAAACCATGCATTGTTTCAGAAAAAATATACCCAACTGCAATCACGCAGTCAGGATCTGAGTCACGCTTGGTTAGCATGACTCACATGATAAGTTCCCTTTAGGCTGCTTTCACACTACGTTTTTTTAACATGCGTCATGAACGTTTTTTTGCTGCAAAAGCGGATCCTGCTTTTACAGCAAAAAACGCATGCTAACGCATGTGTTATTTTGCAGGATCCTGTCACTGGATGTTTAGGGGCGAGCATTGGAGTCATGTGATCGGGAGTGAGGGGAACTAAACGTGCCAGACTGGGAGCCGGCTTCTTACAACTGCGGAGGTTCATAACCAAGGTAAACATCGGGTAACTTGCTTGGATACCCGATATTTATCTTGGTTACGAGCGTCTGTACACGTAACCAACGTAAACATCGGGTAACTAAGAGAAGTGGTTACCCGATATTTACCTTGGTTACGAGTGTCCACAGTTCTCAGGTGGGAGAGAGAGACAGGAGAGGGAGGGGGAGAGACAGAGAGAGAGAGGGAGGAATGAGAGGGTGGAGGGAGAGGGTGAGAGAGGGAGGAGAGAGAGGGACTGATCACCTGAGACTGGTTTCTGGGCATGCTCAGTAGAGCAAGCAGGATCCTATCTATCAGCATGCCAGCGTTCACATGCGTTTGCGTGCTGTTTAGTCAGGATCCAGCAATTTGCAGTCTTTGGACGCAGCTCAAAAACGCTACAAGTAGCGTTTTTGAAAAATGTTAAAAAACTGCAAGTCGCTGGATCCTTACTATAACGCACGCAAACGCATGTGAACGCATGTTAACGCGAGTCCATTGCAAATGCATTGAAATGAAAACGCATTTGCACTGGATCCGCTTTTGCGTTAAAAAAACGTTCATGACGGATGTTAAAAAAATGTAGTGTGAAAGCAGCCTGCACAGTAAAAATTAACTGTTTAGATAAAAAAAAAATAACTGTACACAATGTTTAGTATTGAAAGCAGAATTGGTATCTTCTTGGGTACCACGGGGAGCTCTAAGGATGTAACTGTCTGTACATGGGCATTGACAATACTGGAGCTTCCGGACATGTTTAATGACTGGGGCGTCTATTATCCATAGGATAGTATGGTTAAACATTTAAAGGGGTTGTCCACTACTATTACAACCCCTTTGGATTCCATGTTTCCCCCAGATAAAATAATAAAGGCCATACTCACCTCCAGTACTGGCCCTATTCCAGCGGTGTCTAGGCTTGCGGTGCTAGGGCTCACGTGGGGTTATGACGTAACGCAAGCCCCGGGTCCAATCACCATCGGCTTCTGTCTCTTTTACAAGATCCTGCGGGGTGATATAAATTAATCTGCTGCACTATTGGCGAGACGAGTAAAACAGGACAATATTTTGGCCTTCATCCTGCAATGGAAGGCTATTGACATATTTAGCTTGTACATTGGGTAGAAAGATACATGCTAAACATGGAGGAAAATGATCATGTGAACAGGGCCTAATATTGATCAAACTCTGTCAGCCAGGTACAAAAAACACTACAGCACAAAAGCTTTCTGTAAAACCACAATCATACATATACAAGAATACAGATAAATGTCACATACACTTATTTCCACACAGAAAACCGTGCATAAGGACTGTACACAGGATATATATACAGTGTATACACTAATACATATACTTACCTAATCTGATCTCACACAGTCTCTGGATGCAACACTCCCTGCACAGGAACTACCAGATGAGGACACGGCACAGAATGGAGAGGACGCTAATGGGAGCTCTCTTCTTGTCCTGTCCGGCTCCACAGATGATCAGTCTGTCCTCCCTCCCTCTCACCTTCTATTCCGACAGCCTGCAGTGACATAATGAGGCAGCAGAGTAGAACGTTGTACTGTAGTATTGTGATCCTGCCACACTGGGCACTCCTTCCCTCTGGGCCCCTGTGCAGCTGCACTAGCTGCACAGGCAGTATGTCCACCCCTGCTCAATTCACTTGCACTGAGGCGGAGTATGTCTAGTCAGAATGTGGCCGGACGTATCAGGGTGCTACAAGGTTCTGCATCTGTCGCGGGCAGAGGAGGGGACGCTGCGCTCACCCACTGCTCGGGTCCGGCTGCTGCTGCTCGGTGGTGGCTCGAGCGGTGGGCCGGATCCCGGGGACTCGAGCGGCGCTCCTCGCCTGTGAGTGAAAAGGGGAATGATTTTAGGGATTTATTGTCCGTGACGCCACTCACGGTTGTGGTGAGGTTGGGACACCACCTCTGCTTTGGACGGGGATCCCGGTAGCGATGACGGGGAGCAGCTCGGATGTTGTTTTTCCCCTCCGTGGGGAGGGGGGTTGGTTGTCCCGGGGCCCGGTGAGGGGAGGATGGCAGGTGGGTTACGGGACCTGGTGAGGTGCAGGGTCGCGGGGGCAGCGTGGTGCCGCACGGCACAGTGGTACTCACTCAGCCAATGATGAACACAAAGTCTCCGGTAAAACAATCGGCTGGATGGACGGGTCCCACAGATGGCTGCGGTGGTTCTTCTCCCGGTAGGTTGGCGGTGACTGCCTTCCCCTGCACCTGTGTTGTGTTCTCGGTTCTGGTGGCTTCCCACCGGTAACCCACTCCCCAGCTTGGATGGATACTGAGGGAGCCCCTTTTGCCCGCAGGCTCTGGCCCTGGGAACTGTAGCCTTGGCGGTGACTGTATTTCCCTTCACGGTTTGAGCTGTTGCCTTCAATCGGGTCTTGACTGCTGAGAAACCCCGGAGGTTCCCTTCGCTAATGGATTTGACCGGTTTTACGACGACTCCAAGCCTGGTCGGGGTCCGTAGGCCCTGCC
Source organism: Anomaloglossus baeobatrachus (assembly GCF_048569485.1). Taxonomy (NCBI): domain Eukaryota; kingdom Metazoa; phylum Chordata; class Amphibia; order Anura; family Aromobatidae; genus Anomaloglossus; species Anomaloglossus baeobatrachus. The sequence goes on from NC_134356.1 coordinate 242,144,930, forward strand.
GAATGGTGCTGGCTTCTCTTCGCTCCCCGATCCGGTACCGGCGGGCCACCGCCCGTCCCCGGTCCTTACGGTTTACGTCAATCTGCCTCGCCTGCAGACGGTCACCACCGTCTGCCAACCTTGCTGTATGTGCCCGGGCCACGCACCCGGACACGATCAGTCTGCTCCACTACTACTTCCCTCCTTCACTCCAAAACTGATCTGCCTGCCTTTTCCCGCCTCCAGGAATGTGAACTCCTCGGTGGGTGGGGCCAACCACCTGGCTCCACCCCCTGGTGTGGACACCAGCCCCTGGAGGGTGGCAACAAGGATTTTTGTCTGACTTCGGTGTGCCTAGCCGGGGTGTGGGGTGTGTTGTTGCAGTACCTGTGACGACCTGGCTGGTCCAGGGCGCCACACATCCCCACAAGTATGCAGGGCCTATTCCCTAGGGCCCCGGAAGACTAGTGCCGATAACACACAAAAACTCCAGGTAATCCCAGTTTTACCCAACAATCCCCTATACAATGGTACAAGGCTAAGGTCGGACCAATGGATGGCTGCCTAGAGGTGGAGCCAGTCCAGTCCATAAGTTGACCATATGGGAGGGGCGGACTGAGGACAGAGAGGTAGAGTTAGTCTGAGGAAGTCGAGGAGTGAAGGTGGACAGGAGGAGACGCACTGACACTTGGTTGACAGTAACCTGGTACCCAGGAGCGTAGTTGCCGGTGGAGTACGGTGGAGTACTCCCGTAACTGCGCCCCGACGCAGACACTAAGACAGGCAGAAGCTCCAAGCCGACCTGTTAACACCTGCACAGCGAGAGGACCATCAATGACCTCGCTGACCCTAAGAATCCGAAGACTCAGTTCAAAGGGATAACTGGGAACAGGACCAGAGACTCCAACCCCACAGGTTTCATGCTACCGTCAGGCGGACAGAAGTGGATAAACCACCAAACGGGGACCCATTAACCAGAGACAGGTGCAGGGTAAGAAGGTACCAGATTACTAAACTGGCACTGGGACAAAGGGGATCTGGAGGTGAAACCAGACGGCCTCGGGTAACCAGTTACCACCAGCAAAAGTGAGTAAAGACCAGTTGCACTGAACTCCTGTGTGGACTAGCTTCTTCCGGCACCCATCATTACACCTACCCTCTGGGGCCCGGCCCTGCTTGCGGAGGGCCTACCATCCAGGCTGCAATTAACACCAGCCCCTATAGTGGCATTGTGCAGCGGCGGCTCCATCCATAAAGCCGCAACGCCGCAAGTGGCGTCACATATGAACATTAAAATAATCCCTTGTAAATATATCCCCTTTACAAAAAGGGCCCAGGGCATGGAACCGAGCAATGGCCACTGTCGCGGGCGGTGGGGCGCTGCGCTCGCTAACGCTCGGGTCTGGCGCTGCGGCTGCTGCTCGGTGGCTCGAGCGGTGGGCCAGATCCAGGGACTCGAGCGGCGCTCCTCGCCCGTGAGTGAAAAGGGGGGTGGTTTGTTTGGGGATTTAGTCCGTGACGCCACCCACGGGTTGTGGTGAATATGGGCACCACCGCTGCTGATGACGGGGATCATGGGAGCGATGGTAGGGAGCAGCTGGGATGTTGTTTTCCCCCTCCGTGGGTAGGGGTTGGTGGTCCCGGGACCCGGTGGTGAGACGGGGAGGCAGGGTCGGTGAGGTGCAGGGTTGCAGGGACAGCGCGGCGCGGTGCCGGATGGCACGGGTGTACTCACTCAACAAGAGATGCACAAAGTCTCCGGTAAACCAAACGGCTGGATGGACGGGTCCCGCAGCCGGCTGCTGTGTCTCTCCCCGGACAGGTGATGGTGGCTGTCTCTCCCTGCACCTTTTAGAATGTTCTGACTCCTGTGGTTGCCCACCGGTAGTCCGCTCCCCGGCGTATGGGTGCCGTAGGAGCCCGTTTTGCCCGCAGGCGCTGGCCCTTGGATCTCTAGCCTGTGGCGGTGGCTGTATATCCTCACGGTGTGAGCGGTTGCCTTCTGTCGGGACTTGGTTGTTAGGAAACCCCTGGGGTTCCTGTCACACTCGGATTTGACTATTGACGGCGGCTCCAAGCCTGGCCGGGGTCCGATGGCCCTGCCTGTGTGTGCTTAGCTTCACTCCATTCCCTGGTCCGTTACCGGTGGGTCACCACCCAGCCCCGGTCCTTACGGCTCTGCGGAGTTCCACTAACTCCTGCAGACGGCCACCACCGTCTGCCAACCTTGCTCTCAGTGCCTGGGCTCCGACCCAGACACTTGCAGTACATGACCTCTCTCTTTCACCTCCTGACTCTCACTGTCTGCTTTTCCCGCCTCCAGGCCTGTGAACTCCTCGGTGGGTGGGGCCAACCGCCTGGCTCCACCCCACCTGGTGTGGACATCAGACCCTGGAGGGAGGCAACAAGGGTTTTGTGTCTGACTAATGTCACTGTCCGGGGGTGTGTGTGTGTGTGTGTTTTGTCTTTGGCTACCTGGCTAGTCCAGGGTGCCACAGCCACCACAGTGACATTCCCCAGTTATACACTACCTGGGACCGAGTACCCCATATCCCTGGGTGCGACATATGCACATGATTGCCCGGTCTCAGCAGTCATACCAAAGAATGCTGGCAGTTGCAGTGCACTCAATGTAAGGATTCAGAAGTCTTTGGTCTGTAACATCAGAGGAGCGCAGTAGCATTGAAGCAGGCTGTGATCGGGAAAATGCTCAATAGATAACAACATGTTGTCCATCGCTACTAGACTAAAGTCGTGGCCGGTATCCTAGACAATCAGCTGTAAAAAATACAATTGTAAATTTAAGTGGACTAATAGAGAATAAGAAGAAAATGTTCAAGTTACTTCTTACACGCACTTTCTGATTATACCAAATTTTAAAATAGGACTAAGGGGTACTTTGCACACTACGACATCGCAGCTGCGATGTCGGTGGGGGTCAAATTAAAAGTGACGCACTTCCGGCATCGCATGCGGCATCGTAGTGTGTAAAGGCTCGATGATACGATAAACGAGCGCAAAAGCGTCGTAATCGTATCATCGCTGCAGCGTCGGCGTAATCCATAATTACGCTGACGCGACAGTCCGATGTTGTTCCTCGCTCCTGCGGCAGCATACATCGCTGTGTGTGAAGCCGCAGGAGCGAGGAACATCTCCTACCGGCGTCACTGCGGCTTCCGTAGAATATGCGGAAGGAAGGAGATGGGCGGGATGTTTACATCCCACTCATCTCCGCCTCTCTGCTCCGATTGGCCGCCTGGCGTGTGACATCGCTATGACGCCGCACGACCCGCCCCCTTAACAAGGAGGCGGGTCGCCGGCCAGAGCGACGGTCGCAGGACAAGTGAGTCCATGTGAAGCTGCCGTAGCGATAATGTTCGCTACGGCAGCTATCACAAGGATATCGCTGCTGCGACGGGGGCGGGGACTATCGCGCTCAGCATCGCAGCATCGGCCTGCGATGTCGCAGCGTGCAAAGTACCCCTTACTCTTTAATGTCATAGGTTATGAGTATGTTAAGTATCCATCCTATACTGTATATATAAGACTGCATCACATTTACTATGAAGTCTGTTGCAGATGAACTTGAGAAATAAGAGTAGGGCATTTAAAATAATATAGAATAAATTTGTGGCACTCTATACTACTCTATTACCTTTCCAATTAGGCACAATAAATAAGCTGCATCGCTAAGTGTTTATCAGTTCATTCATAACCTTTCATTTCTTATCAGTTCTCCGGCAGGTATGATCGAGGGAACCCCACAACTTCACGCCAATGCCTGGAAAATATCCTCGGCCTGTTTAACTCCACTAAACATCCCTGTAATAGATCCCTGTGACACTAATCTTCAGAATGGTAAACCGATAAGTATAATCCTGAAGCCCTTTTGTGACAAAGGTCATTTGTAGAGTTGTATGCAGACAATAGAAAACTTAAAGGGATGTTCTTGGAAATAAAAAAAGGTTTTTCAAATGGTAGTAAAACCAAAGTATTAATAATGTATCTTGATTGACATTTTGGCTGGATGTGACAACCTTTTGCTATCTTATTTTTCAAAATTTGTCGCAATTTTCTTCGGCGCTCAATTGGGAGACCCAGACGATTGGGTGTATAGCACTGCCTCCGGAGGCCACACAAAGCATTACACTAAAAAGTGTAAGGCCCCTCCCCTTCTGGCTATACACCCCCAGTGGGATCACTGGCTCACCAGTTTTCTGCTTTGTGCGAAGGAGGTCAGACATCCACGCATAGCTCCACTGTTTAGTCAGCAGTAGCTGCTGACTCTATCGGATGGAAGAAAAGAGGGCCCAGATAGGGCCCCCAGCATGCTCCCTTCTCACCCCACTTGCGGTTTGTAAGGTTGAGGTACCCATTGCGGGTACGAAGGCTGGAGCCCACATGCTGCTTTCCTTCCCCATCCCCCTGAGGGGCTCTGTGGAAGTGGGATCTTACCGGCCCCCAAACCCTGAGGCCGAGCTCCATCCACAGACCCAGAGACCCTGCTGGAGGAGCTGAGTACAGTCAGGGACAAGGCCCTGCAACGTTCAGGTACTCTGTGTCCCCGCACAGACAGGCCACGCACACTCCAGGCTTGCTGGGTGTGCTAGTGCGCCGGGGGCACTAGCGCTGCGCGCTCGGGTTAGAGTCACTGCAGCTTAGCTGAGTGATTTTATGTCTTGGGAACTACCGCGCCGGCCGCTCCGGGAGCGGCGGCGCCGCTGGGACTTGTAGTGCGCCGGGGACTCGCGCTGCCCGCGCTTTTACGGCGGCAGCGCTCATAAATCTAGTCCCCGGCTTTTGCGGCCTAGCTCTGCTTCGTTCCCGCCCCCACCCTGTCAATCAGGGAAAGGGAGAGACGCTGTTCTATAGCCAGCGCCGAGGGCTGGAGCCTTATTTACATGCTCCAGCCCTCTCACTGGGCACAGTGGGGACGCAAGTTTCCCGCTCTTGGTCTCAACACGCCCAGGGCCCGCCCCTCTCCACAGGACGCCGGCAGCCATTCCTGCATTCAGTCTGGCTGGAGAACGGACACAGGCTCTGGGGGACTCAGACAAGGGACTCTGGCGACCACACACCCGCGTTTATGCGGGCGGTAAGCTGCACATAAGTGCTGGCCCCACTAGTGCCACAGTGTTATTTGGTGCATTTTTTCCCTGTACCATATATATTTATATTGCACTGTACAGTCGCTTCTTGGCTTATACCCTACATTGCTCTGAGGAGACAACAACATGTCATCCGCAAAACGCAAGGGTGCCAAGGCACAGGCGGTATGCACTGCTTGTGCCGCATGTGGGGCTAATCTACCGGCAGGTTCCAATGACCCCCATTGTGTGCAATGTTCAATCCCTGTGCCACTTCGGCAGCCAGAGTCTATGGTAGTAGTGGCCCAGGCAGAGACGCCTGTGAACCCTGCCCCGGTGACGGGGACAGAATTTGCAGTTTTTGCTGATAAGATGTCTGTGACTATGACAAAAATCCTGGAAACCTTGCAGTCCAGGCCAGTTTCTCAGACCATGGACACTGCTGTGTCTATGCTCCCCGGTCCCCCTCAGTTGGAACTAATCCGTACTTCAAGGGGGTCCCAGGCATCACAGGCTGAAGACTCTGACTCGGATGACAGTCCCAGGCAGCCTAAGCGGGCTCGCTGGGAAAGACCCTCGCCGTCATCACACTGGTCAGGGTCTCAGCGAGACGAGGCTCTGTATGAGGAGACAGAGGTGGGTGATCAGGAATCTAATCCTGACACCGCTCTCAATCTAGATACCCCTGATGGTGACGCTATGGTAAATGACCTTATAGCGGCCATCAATAGACTGTTGGATATTTCTCCCCCAGCCCCTTCAGCAGAGGAGGCAGCTGCAGGAGAAGTTCCATTTCCGGTATCCTAAGCGTAAATTGAGTACTTTCCTGGACCACTCTGACTTCAGAGAATCAGTCCAGAAACATCATGCTTATCCAGATAAGCGTTTCTCCAAACGTCTTAAGGATACACGTTATCCCTTTCCCCCTGACGTGGTCAAACGCTGGACCCAGTGTCCAAAGGTGGACCCCCCAATCTCCAGGCTTGCGGCTAGATCCATAGTTGCAGTGGAAGATGGGGCTTCACTTAAAGATGCCAATGACAGACAGATGGACCTTTGGTTAAAGTCTGTCTATGAAGCTATCGGCGCGTCGTTTGCTCCAGCATTCGCGGCCGTGTGGGCACTCCAAGCTATTTCAGCTGGCCTGGCACAGGTGGACTCTATCATAAGTCCAGCAGTGCCGCGAGTAGCGTCCCTAACCTCGCAAATGTCTGCGTTTGCGACTTACGCTATCAACGCTGTCCTAGACTCTACGAGCCGTACCTCAATGGCGTCTGCCAACTCTGTCGTTTTGCGCAGAGCCTTGTGGTTAAAGGAATGGAAAGCAGATTCTGCTTCCAAGAAATGTTTAACCAGCTTGCCACTATCTGGAGACAGACTGTTTGGTGAGCAATTGGCTGAGATCATTAAACAGTCCAAGGGTAAGGACTCCTCCTTACCCCAGCCCAGATCGAGCAAACCTCAACAGAGGAAGTGGCAGTCGAGGTTTCGGTCCTTTCGAGGCTCCAGCAAGACCCAATTCTCCTCGTCCAAAGGGACTCAGAAGGAGCAAAGGAGCTCAGATTCCTGGCGGGCTCATTCACACCCCAAGAAAGCAACCGGAGGAACCGCTTCCAAGGCGGCTGCCTCATGACTTTCGGCCTCATCCCTCCGCATCCTCGGTCGGTGGCAGGCTCTCCCGCTTTTGCGACATTTGGCTGCCACAGGTCAAAGACCGGTGGGTAGCAGACATTTTGTCTCACGGGTACAGGATAGAATTCAGTTCTCATCCTCCGCCCCGGTTCTTCAGAACCTCCCCACATCCCGACCGAGCAAATGCCCTTCTGCAGGCGGTGTGCTCACTAAGAGCAGAAGGAGTGGTGATCCCTGTTCCTCTGCAGGAACAAGGACAAGGTTTTTACTCCAATCTCTTCGTGGTTCCAAAAAAGGACGGCTCGTTCCGTCCTGTTCTGGACCTAAAGCTGCTCAACAAGCATGTGAACGCCAGGCGGTTCCGGATGGAATCCCTCCGCTCCGTCATTGCCTCAATGTCTCAAGGAGATTTCCTTGCATCAATAGACATCAAAGATGCTTATCTCCACGTGCCGATTGCTACAGAGCACCAACGTTTTTTACGTTTCGTGATAGGAGACGACCATCTCCAGTTCGTAGCTCTGCCATTTGGTCTGGCGACAGCCCCACGGGTTTTCACCAAGGTCATGGCGGCAGTGGTAGCAGTCTTGCATTCTCAGGGACATTCGGTGATTCCTTACTTAGACGATCTACTTGTCAAAGCACCCTCTCAAGAGGCATGCCAACACAGCCTGAATGTTGCGCTGGAGACTCTCCAGACTTTCGGGTGGATCATCAACTTTTCAAAGTCAAACCTGGCACCGACTCAATCACTAACGTATCTTGGCATGGAGTTTCATACTCTCTCAGCGATAGTGAAGCTTCCGCTGGACAAGCAGCGGTCACTACAGACAGGGGTGCAGTCTCTCCTTCAGGGTCAGTCGCACCCCTTAAGGCGCCTCATGCACTTCCTAGGGAAGATGGTGGCAGCAATGGAGGCAGTCCCGTTCGCGCAGTTTCATCTGCGTCCACTTCAATGGGACATTCTCCGCCAGTGGGACGGGAAGACAACTTCCCTGGACAGGACAGTCTCCCTTTCTCAGATGACCAAGGACTCTCTGCAATGGTGGCTTCTTCCCACCTCATTATCACAGGGAAGATCATTCCTGCCCCCATCCTGGGCAGTGGTCACGACAGACGCGAGTCTGTCAGGGTGGGGAGCAGTTTTTCTCCACCACAGGGCTCAAGGGACGTGGACTCAGCAGGAGTCCACCCTTCAGATCAATGTTCTGGAAATCAGGGCAGTGTATCTTGCCCTATTAGCCTTCCAGCAGTGGCTGGAAGGAAAGCAGATCCGAATTCAGTCGGACAACTCCACAGCGGTGGCATACATCAACCACCAAGGAGGGACACGCAGTCGGCAAGCCTTCCAGGAAGTCAGGCGGATTCTGATGTGGGTGGAGGAAAGAGCATCCACCATATCCGCAGTTCACATCCCGGGCGTAGAAAACTGGGAAGCAGACTTCCTCAGTCGCCAGGGCATGGACGCATGGGAATGGTCCCTTCACCCGGACGTGTTTCAGGAAATCTGCCGCCGCTGGGGGGTGCCGGACGTCGACCTAATGGCGTCTCGGCACAACAACAAGGTCCCGACCTTCATAGCGCGGTCTCGCGATCAAAGAGCTCTAGCGGCAGACGCCTTAGTGCAAGATTGGTCGCAGTTCCGGCTCCCTTATGTGTTTCCACCTCTGGCACTCTTGCCCAGAGTGTTACGCAAGATCAGATCCGATTGCGGCCGCGTCATACTCGTCGCCCCAGACTGGCCGAGGAGGTCGTGGTACCCGGATCTGTGGCATCTCACGGTCGGCCAACCGTGGGCACTACCAGACCGACCAGACTTACTGTCCCAAGGGCCGTTTTTCCATCGGAATTCTGCGGCCCTGAACCTGACTGTGTGGCCATTGAGTCCTGGATCCTAGCGTCTTCAGGATTATCCCAAGGGGTCGTTGCCACCATGAGACAGGCTAGGAAGCCCACGTCTGCTAAGATCTACCACAGAACGTGGAAGATATTCTTATCCTGGTGCTCTGCACAAGGAGTATCCCCCTGGCCATTCACGTTACCTGTCTTTCTTTCCTTCCTGCAATCTGGGTTGGAAAAGGGCTTGTCGCTCGGCTCCCTTAAAGGGCAAGTCTCGGCACTATCCGTGTTTTTTCAGAAGCGTCTAGCGCGACTGTCTAAGGTGCGCACGTTCCTGCAGGGGGTGTGTCATATCGTACCTCCGTACAGGAGGCCGTTAGATCCGTGGGATCTAAACAAGGTCCTTGTTGCTCTCCAGAAGCCGCCTTTCGAGCCCCTGAGGGATGTGTCACTTTCTCGACTCTCACAGAAAGTGGCATTTCTGGTAGCGGTCACGTCTCTTCGGAGAGTGTCTGAACTAGCAGCGCTGTCATCCAAAGCTCCCTTCCTGGTGTTCCACCAGGACAAGGTAGTGCTGCGCCCCATTCAGGAGTTTCTCCCTAAGGTGGTAGCCTCTTTTCACCTTAATCAGGATATCTCCTTGCCTTCCTTTTATCCGCATGCAGTTCATCGGTATGAAAAGGATCTACATTTGTTGGATCTGGTGAGAGCACTCAGAATCTACATTTCCCGCACGGCGCCCCTGCGCCGCTCGGATGCACTCTTTGTCCTTGTCGCTGGTAAGCGCAAAGGGTCGCAGGCTTCAAAAGCCACCCTGGCTCGATGGATCAAAGAACCAATTCTTGAAGCCTACCGTTCTGCTGGGCTTCCGGTTCCATCAGGGCTGAAGGCCCATTCTGCCAGAGCCGTGGGTGCGTCCTGGGCATTACGACACCAGGCTACGGCTCAACAGGTGTGCCAGGCAGCTACCTGGTCGAGTCTGCACACTTTCACCAAACATTATCAGGTGCATACCTATGCTTCGGCGGACGCCAGCCTAGGTAGAAGAGTCCTGCAGGCGGCAGTTGCCTCCCCGTAGGGGAGGGCTGTCTTTGCAGCTCTAACATGAGGTATTTCTTTACCCACCCAGGGACAGCTTTTGGACGTCCCAATCGTCTGGGTCTCCCAATGGAGCGCCGAAGAAGAAGGGAATTTTGTTACTTACCGTAAATTCCTTTTCTTCTAGCTCCTATTGGGAGACCCAGCACCCGCCCTGTTGTCCTTCGGGATTTTTGGTTGTTTTTCGGGTACACATGTTGTTCATGTTAAACGGTTTTCAGTTCTCCGACGTTACTTCGGAGTGAATTTGTTTAAACCAGTTATTGGCTTTCCTCCTTCTTGCTTTTGCACTAAAACTGGTGAGCCAGTGATCCCACTGGGGGTGTATAGCCAGAAGGGGAGGGGCCTTACACTTTTTAGTGTAATGCTTTGTGTGGCCTCCGGAGGCAGTGCTATACACCCAATCGTCTGGGTCTCCCAATAGGAGCTAGAAGAAAAGGAATTTACGGTAAGTAACAAAATTCCCTTCTTTTCCCCTATCCATCGATTTACTAAAGTCCTATAAATAATAGAAACATCAGAGTGATGTGATCTTTAACATACAGAAGACATTATTAAAGGGAACCTGTCACCAGATTCTTCATGTTTACTAAGACTACCATCTTCAATTGCGCTTGTGTTGCATTCCATAAAGTTGTATATTATCTCCTAACTCCCCCTGTATACCCCAAATTGTTTTTTTAATTTTTCCACACCATATGTAAATCTGAATGATCCAATCTGATGGAGTCCTTGGTTCAGTGTCTATCTCTCCTCTCCACCATTAATTGTGGTCCTTTTCCTCTGATTGACGTAGATGATGCCTCCTGCGTCATCTACATAGCCATGGGAGATCTCATGCCTGCGCATACACATCGCTGTCTTATGCATTTTTCTCTGCCATACTGCGGGCAGAGCCGAACACACACGTGTGCATGCGCAAGCCTGCGATGTGAAAGCGCAGGCACGAGATTTCCCTTGGCTATGTGGATGACGCAGGAGGCATCATCCACATCAATCAGAGGAAACAAATGGCAATCAGCGGTGGAGAATAGGGACAGACTCCACAGCAAGGACATCTGTCAGCAGGTTTCTGATATGTAATCTAAAGACAGCATGCTGTACGATTTAAAACAAAGAATTCGGCCTGCATCTCTTATCACAAAGTCTGTCTTTGTTTATCTACAATGTTAGTTTAAACCTCTTAGCTTTGTCATTAGTGGGCCTGAGGAGCATGTGAGCTGTAGTCTGATTCCACCCCCCTTATAATTAGAAGCTTCTGTCTATGAAGACGTACACTGAAAGCCTGGCTGGTGTGGGCGGGATCAGCTATATGGGCTCTGCTACATGCAAAATCTAAAACCTTGGATTGTGTCAAAACATCTGCACCCAGTAATCTAAGTGATATACAGTTGGATTCAGGGCATCTTTGCCTACATCATGCAGCTCTCAGATGAGGTAGCAAAAACCTGCTGACAAATTCCCTTTAAATGCCCTACTTTCATGATAAATTTCACTCAACAGCCAAATATCCCTAACTTTTTCTTTGTAATGTCTATACAAAACAAATTGTATAAAAAACACTTTTTATTTAAACAGCATCCACTTATATTATAAAAAGTGGTCAACGACCATTTCAATACGCAAACACTAAACATTAAAATTAAAACACCAGGGAGGGCAAAGTCCTGTTATTATGAACCAATAGACATGGTATTCTTATGCAAATTATGAAAAAAGGAAACAATTTTTTCAACCCATCTCAATGCTTGATCAAGACTATAATCACCTTGTACCAAAATGCTAGCAATTATATGCTCTTACATGCTATCAATGAGGTTATTAATGGTTGTCTGAGGAAAGTTATACTATGCAAAATGCATTTGGGTATGCAAATCATCAAGATCCGATGCTGGCAGTTCCCTTTGCAATTGTCAATCAATGATATCCCAGATGTGCTTGATGAAATCAGGAGAAGCTGCAGACCATAGTAGCATGTTTAAGCCATGCTGGCTGCTCAATTAGCACCAGCAATGTGCGGTCTGATGTTGTAAGTGTTGAAAAGCAGCTCCTGTGACACTTTGAAGAAATGACAGTACCACTGGTTCCAATACAAAATCAATGTAACGCTGAGCTGTTAGTGTACCTGGAATGAAGACTGTAGGGCTCTGGTTACTGTATATTATGTAAACCCAGACCATACATGTTGGAATTGCACCTGCATGGTATTCTCCTGTAAAAGCTTTTTCATGGCAGTGATCACTTGGTCTCCTCAAATTCAAAGAATGGCACATTTTCATGGTATCCATTTTCTACTGTACATGAAATTATACAACACAAAGCAAGACTAACATATCAAACAGTGCATTTGTCGCGGGCGGGGAGGACGCCGCCGCTGCGCTCGCTAATGCTTGGGTCCGGCGCTGCTGCGGCTGCTGCTCGGTGGCTCAAGCGGTGGGCTGGATCCGGGGACTCGAGCGGCGCTCCTCGCCTGTGAGTGAAAAGGGTGGTTGGTTTGGGGGATTAAGGCGGGCTTTGCACACTATGACATCGCAGGCCGATGCTGCGATGCCGAGTGCGATAGTCCCCGCCCCCGTCGCAGCAGCGATATGTGGTGATAGCTGGCGTAGCGAAAGTTATCGCTACGCCAGCTTCACACACACACTCACCTGCCGTGCGACGTCCCTGTGGCCGGCGACCCGCCTCCTTGTTAAGGGGGCGGGTCGTGCGGCGTCACTGCGACGTCACACGGCAGGCGGCCAATCGGAGCGGAGGGGCGGAGATGAGCAGTATGTAAACATCCTGCCCACCTCCTTCCTTCCGCATATCCTACGGAAGCCGCAGTGACGCCGGTAGGAGATGTTCCTCGCTCCTGCGACTTCATACACAGCGATGTGTGCTGCCGCAGGAGCGAGGAACAACATCGGACCATCGCGTCAGCGTAATTATGGATTACGCCGACGCTGTACCGATGATACGATTACGACGCTTTTGCGCTTGTTAATCGTATCATCCAGGCTTTACACACTACGATGTCGCATGCGATGCCGGATGTGCGTCATTTTCAATTTGACCCCACCGACATCGCACCTGCGATGTCGTAGTGTGCAAAGCCCGCCTTAGTCCGTGACGCCACCCACTGGTTGTGGTAAAGATGGGCACCACCGCTGCTGGTGACGGGGATCCCGGGAGCGATGGTAGGGAGCAGCTGGGATGTTGTTTTCCCCCTCCGTGGGTAGGGTCGGTGGTCCCGGGGCCTGGTGGTGTGACGGGGAGGCAGGGTTGGTGAGGTGCAGGGTTGCAGGGACAGCGTGGCGCGGTGCCGGATAGCACGGGTGTACTCACTCAGTAAGAGATCGGGATGGAAGCTGGGACGGGTGCCAGGGCGGTGACAAAGGTAAGGCCCAGGGGTCGCAGGTCCGGGCCCTCTCCCTCAGACGCTGCGGGCTCCGCTACCGGTGACAGGGGTAACGGGTCGGTCGGGGCATTGGCCGCGGGCATGGGCAGTGAGGGAGGTAGTGTGGTGGACGGCAGCAGGCCGAGACCCTCAGCCGTATCGACTGATCCCTCGGGGACATAGGGGCGTGGGTTGCTTACCCGCTCCTCTGAGACCACCACCTCCACTTCGGATGCCCAAACGGTTGCGGCCAGGCCCTTCATCTCCGACGTCCACTTCGCCAGCATGAAGTGGACTTGGGCCTGGAGCTCCTGGCACATCTTGCGGCTGGATCCAGAAACGTGTTTCAGCAGAGTCGTGGCGTCCCTGCATGCTGCAGCGCTAGTTACATGCCGCCGTGGCTGCGACCGCCGCTCCTCCAATGGCTCCGTCGGGCGCAGACATCTTTTTCCCGTCCCCCCTTGGTTCTCTTTAGCACTTCCCTCTTCGGGGGGTGGGGCTTCGCTTTCGCGCCTTCCCTGCTCGGGGAAGACGCTCGAGCGGGAAATCTTCGCGCCAAAGATGGCGGCGCTTCAAATTTTTCATCCGGACGCCGCCGGCGAGGACTACAAGGTGCACATCTACCAGTAGGTAGATCGTTTCTATCCTGTTCGTGATGCCAAGTTGTCGCGGGCGGGGAGGACGCCGCCGCTGCGCTCGCTAACGCTCGGGTCTGGCGCTGCTGCAGCTGCTGCTCAGTGGCTCGAGCGGTGGGCCGGATCCGGGGACTCAAGCGGCGCTCCTCGCCCGTGAGTGAAAAGGGTGGTTGGTTTGGGGGATTTAGTCCGTGACGCCACCCTTGGGTTGTGGTGAAGATGGGCACCACCGCTGCTGGTAACGGGGATCCCGAGAGCGATGGTAGGGAGCAGCTGGGATGTTGTTTTCCCCCTCCGTGGGTAGGGGTCGGTAGTCCCGGGGCCCGGTGGTGTGACGGGGAGGCAGGGTTGGTGAGGTGCAGGGTTGCAGGGACAGCGTGGCGCGGTGCCGGATAGCACGGGTGTACTCACTCAGTAAGAGATGCACAAAGTCCTCGGTAAACCAAACGGCTGGATGGACGGGTCCCGCAGCCGGCTGCAGTGTCTCTCCCCGGACAGGTGATGGCGGCTGTCTTTCCCTGCACCTTTGTGTACTGTTTGACTACGATGGGTCCCCAACGGTAGTCCGCTCCCCGGTGTATGGATGCCGGAGGAGCCCGTTTGCCCGCAGGCGCTGGCCCTTGGGTCTCTAGCCTTAGGCGGTAGCTGTATTCCCTCACGGTGCGGACGGTTGCCTTCTAACGGGTCTTTGGCTGTTAGGAAACCCCTGGGGTTCCTGTCACACTTGGATTTGACTGTTGACGGCGACTCCAAGCCTAGTCGGGGTCCGATGGCCCTGCCTGAGTGTGCTGGCTTCACTTTGCTCCCCGGTCGGTACCGCCGGGCCACCGCCCGACCCCGGTCCTGCGGTTCCGCGTTGATTCACCACTCCTGCAGACGGCCACCACCGTCTGCCAACCTTGTTGTCAGTGCCTGGGCCACAAACCCAGACACTCAAGTGTTCACTCCTCTCACTTCTTCCTCCAAAGCTGAACTCCACTTTTCCTGCCTCCAGGCCTGTGAACTCCTCGGTGGGTGGGGCCAACCGCCTGGCTCCGCCCCACCTGGTGTGGACATCAGGCCCTGGAGGGAGGCAACAAGGGTTTTTTGTCTGACTGTTGTTACTGTCTAGGATGGGGGGTGTGTATGTTGGTATGTCCGTGACTACCTGGATAGTCCAGGGCGTCACACATACACAAACCATTAGAAGGTATTTGCATGACATTGGAATATATAAATGTTCCATTCACATCACCTCTCACAAAGGCCAACATGGTAGAGAGCAAGATGGCAATGGAGGCTGGAATGGATGTCTATACTTTTCAGGAATGAATGCCACTTTTATCTTGGATGCAATGATAGCCGGAGATTGTTATATATACCCCATGGGAAAGAAATGCTATGAAGAAGTCTGCACGAGGGAAAGTAGAACTGGCCCAGGAGCAGTTTTTCATCATGACAACACTAGGCCTCATGTTGCTTGTGCTACTGTGAGCTGCCTTTGTGGCCAGCCATGGCTTGCAGTATCTTTAGACTTGTCTCCCAACCAACAAATGTAGGACATCATTGATGAGGAATTACAAAGGAAGTTGCCAGCAGTGGATCTTGATGAATTGTGTGCACAAAGGCATTCGGTGTGGCAAAACATTCTTCAGACAACCATTGATAAACCTCATTCATAGAATGTCTCAATGGGTAAGGTCATGTATTTCTGCTCATGGCAGGCATGCTCTATACTGAATATTTCGAGATGTTTTGAATATTTTTCTTCCGTTTTGGCATCATTTGCATAGCATGAGTATATACAGTCATATGAAAAAGTTTGGGTACTCCTATTAATGTTAACCTTTTTTCTTTATATCAATTTGAGTTTTTGCAACAGCTATTTCAGTTTCATATATCTAATAACTGATGGACTGAGTAATATTTCTGGATTGAAATGAGGTTTATTGTACTAACAGAAAATGTGCAATCCGCTTTTAAACAAAATTTGACCGGTGCAAAAGTATGGGCACCCTTATCAATTTCTTGATTTGAACACTCCTAACTACTTTTTACTGACTTACTAAAGCACTAAATTGGTTTTGTAACCTCATTGAGCTTTGAACTTCATAGGCAGGGGTATCCAATC
Source organism: Anomaloglossus baeobatrachus (assembly GCF_048569485.1). Lineage (NCBI taxonomy): Eukaryota > Metazoa > Chordata > Amphibia > Anura > Aromobatidae > Anomaloglossus > Anomaloglossus baeobatrachus. The sequence continues at coordinate 242,160,686 of NC_134356.1, forward strand.
ATGAGAAAAGCTGTTGCGAAAACCCAAATTGTTATAAAGAAAAAAGTTAACATTAATAGGGGTGCCCAAACTTTTTCATATAATATGCATTGTGTTAAATTAAGGCATTGTATAGAAAGAGATTAATTACTAATTGACAGAAATCTGACAGGTTATGCATCGACATCTTGATTTAATATAATGGACAATACACAGTTTAACATTACATTAGTTTAGTATTTTATTTATTATGGTGATGAGCTTTGTACAGATGAAGTTAGAACATTTGTGCAGAAGCAAAATTTGTATTTTAGAAAAAACCTAGGAATTGTGTATAATGTCATTTGTTTGAGTAGTCGGGACAAGAACACATGCTGTCACAATGTTACTCTTGGATAATGAGGAATAGGGGCCTCTAGTCTGTCCCTCATGCTAGGAGGCCCCACGCATCACTAACTTCAGGGATGCTCCTAATGGTAGAGACACCTGAGTCCTGTTCTTGGCCCTGCTCCTAAACAAGGGGAAACAAAAATTCTGAAACACTGCACATACACAAGCACACACACAGGATTAGACAATAAAAGAGTCAGAAGGAAAACAAGAGCAGCAAAGTAGCTACAAAAGACAAAAGGGGTAAACTCCACAACTGAACAAAGCAATAAGCATTACTGCCACCAAATAGTATGGAACACCACACCTCACCAGACCAACTAAGATAAACTATAGCTGGCATAGGTGGAAGGATTCAGCCACTATAAATAGGAGGGGAGAAGATGTGATTGGATTCCCCACAACATGTGATCAAAGGAGACTAACAATCAGACTAGCAAAGTTTAACTCTTGCTAGCCTGCTTATGACTAAGCACACAGTAGGTTGATGCCTGAGTCTGACTGACTTGTTCCAAACACAGAGACTTTCTTAGGCGGAGTGTCAGTATCTGTAATCTGAACAAAACCTGATTCTGCCATGACAATTGGCAAAGTTTGTGAAATTCTCTGTGTGACACATGCAGGGAAAAAAGTGATGCTCCAGACGTGTTCCAAATAAAATAGTAAGCTTTATTCCAACATCTTAAAATCGTGACGTTCTCAAGTATATCCAAAAAGATATTCATGGTCCTTATTCATGGATAATTATTCATGATTATCTATGAATAAGGAACTGGGTATGGTCTCAAACGTTGTACTAAAAAGGATGAAATATTTTAGATATACTTGAGAATGGATTTCTCTGTGAAGTGAACTTTACAGTTTCCTCCGCAGAAGTGAGATAGTAATCTTATTTTTGTACAAGAAAACATGCAATTAAAAAAAATGTTCTATTCTAAAATGACTGTAAATGTATGAATACAATATATACAACATATCCAAGTTTGTTTTCCTGTTTTCCAGTTGGATATGCGACCCACTGTGATGTTGTCAATCAGGATCTTTTTGCGCCGTGTCATACCTACGTGAGCCCAGCATTGTATTATCAGTTGTGTCGTTTTGACGCATGCAAATGTGGCAGCAGTTGTCTGTGCAATGCCTTGGCTCACTATGCCTACATCTGCAACAAGCATGGCGTGTCCATCAACTTCCGATCACAAGTTTCCTTTTGTGGTGAGTAAATAAGGTAGAATATTATAATATGATGAAGAACTTTGTCCATTAGATCTGTGTATGATCTTATACAAAACATGGAGTAATATTCATCTTGTTTGGGCATAAAGTTGACAGACGACTATGATGATGTTGGCCTTTTACAGATGATGATCATCGGATTATTTCAAAATTATACGAGACTGATCGTCTTCAATGTCTGACACATATTGACATTTAGAATTCATATTATGTACATTTTTTTCACTTTTTTTAATGCTGTTTTTATGTACTAGAAAAAAGTAATAAGGAATCAACAACAACAGCTTTGTACATTTTAGTACTTTAGCAGAATAAAATCATCCTTTATGGAAAACAGTAGGTTTTGTGTTTTCTTATTACGCCCCCTTTTTTTCTATTGACAGCTGTATTTTGGCTTATTTCTTTCTAAGGTTGTAGTTTTTATAGGGGCCATTTTCAAGTGCAGATACTTTACTGACTACTTTCAATATCAAATATATTTTTTTAAAAGACATTCTTTCTTTGGGAAAAAAAGGCAACAACATTATTAATGAAAAAAGTGGTATTTTTGGGTGGTGTAAAAAGGTAAAGAATGTTTTTTTTTGTAATGTTTTTTGCTACTTAACTTCAAATTGCAACAATTAATATGTCACTTAGAAATCCAGTACAGTAACAAAGTTAGGAAGTCTAAAGCCTGCTTTACACCTTTCAATATCGTATGCGATGTGACACGCCCCAATCGTATGTGCGGCACGTTCAATTTTTTGACCGTGCCGCACAATCGATTAAAAGCTGTCACACGTACTTATCCGTCCATACGACCTCACTGTGGGCGGTGAACATCCACTTCCTGGAGTGGGAGGGACGTTCGGCGTCACAGCGACGTCATGCGGCAGCCGGCCAATAGAAGCAGAGGGGCAGAGATGAGCGGGACGTAAACATCCCGCCCACTCCTTCCTTGCACATTGTCGGCGGGAGCCGCGGACGGAGGTAAGCTGTCGTTCAATGTTCCTGGGGTGTCACACACTGCGATGTGTGCTGCCTCGGGAACATTGCACAACTGCACGTTCATTCTTTGAGAAATGAACGACGTGCATGCGATGAATGGATTTTCGTTCAATCACAATTGCATGGAGGTTTTACACGCTACAATCATACTTACGATGCCGGATGTGCATCACTTACCTTGCCTTATATTCAAATCCTTGGAGTCTGACCTGGATCCTTCCCCTGCTTACTTCTTGTCTATATACGGCTGGCTGCCGTGAACCTTGCTGGGACCGAGGATACTTATCTGGAGGAACTAATCAGGCTGACTTCCACTGTGGTTCAAGTGTTCTGTGTCTACAATTATTTAAAAAATTAGTTTCATTCATTTTCATTCACGACAAACGCCTCAAAAACGCAGCAAAAACGCAGCAGATTACATTTTTGATGCGCTTTTGCACTTTCTCATTGTATGAATGGTGAAACAAATACTGCAAAAACGCTGAAAGAAATGACTGCTTCTTTAAAATGTGTGTGTGAGATTTCTGAAATCTCATCGCTGTACTGTAAAAGCAGCTTCTAATTTGCATAAAACTCATGAAAAAACGCTGCAGAAAAACACAAAAAAAACGCAATATGTGAACATAGCCGAACAGCAGGGGTCTACACAGAAATCATCGGGCGCCATAGCAGGAGTTCTCATCTTGCTTCCCTCACAAAAAAAGTAAATTACTATTTGGCTGAATCACATATTAGCATATGTCACAACTTTTCAGCCCTTTCAAAGTAATCTTCCTTTTTAAGCCCCTAGATTCCTTTTTCATTGCACCCATAAAAATATACTTCCAAAACAAAGTGCCCATAAACACTGCATGATATACCATAGTGAAATCTTTCACAGTACCCTTCACACACACACACACCCACACACACACACACACCCACACACACACACACACACACCCACACACACACCCACACACCCACACCCACACTGTGATAACCCTAGTGTACCCCTTCTCAACTACCCCTTAGGTACCATACTACCTAAGTATGGTGACATCAACACAGTATAAGCCCCAGCTGTGGCCCTCCATGCAGTATAATGGGTGTACATACAGTATAAAGGCCACCACACCATTCCACACTATATAAAGGCTTCCACTAAACCTCCAAACTTTATAAGGGTAAGTTCACACAGTGCGTTTTTTGCGGCGTTTTTGCGCGTTTTTCGGGTGCGTTTTTGGCCTCAAAACTGCATGACTTTGCTTCCCCAGCAAAGTCTATGAGTTTTCATTTTTACTGTCCGCACACAACTTTTTTTTTAAGCTGTGTTTTTGAGCTTAAAAAAAAAATGGACATGTCAATTCTTTCCTGCGTTTTTCTGCGTTTTCCCCCATGCAATGCATTGGAAAAATGCAGAAAAACGCAGAGATCAAAAATGCAGCAAAACGCAGCCAAAAACGCACCAAATCGCGGCAAAAATGCATGCGTTTTTGCCACGGGTGCGTTTTTGTGCGTTTTTAGCGGCCAAAAACGCACAAAAACGCAGCATCAAAAAAACGCAGCGTGTGCACATAGCCTAATGGCCCCCGAACAGCCCTTCGGACAATATGATGGACGCCACACAATCCTTCACACTACATAATTGCTTGCATACAGTATAATGACTCTCAAATAGTCCTCCATAAACTATAAAGGCTCCATCATAGCCCTCCAGATATGATAATGACCCCCATATACCCTTCCAAGTAGTATAATGGCCTTCACATAGGCCTCCAAATATTCTAATAGCCCCGACATAGCCTTATATATTATATATACCTCATATGGTATAATGGGACCAACATAGTTCTCCATATAGTATAATGCACTGCCCATAGTCCTACATATAGTATAATGTACCCTCCATAGTCCTCTATGTAGTATACTACACCCCCTTGTCCTCCATATAGTATAATACATCACATAGACCTCTATATACTATAATAATCCTTCCTTTATAATGCACCCCTCATAGTTCTCCATATTATATAAATAATATTATATAATATACCCCCATTGTCCTTCATACAGTATAATGAACATCCCATAATCCTTCATATAGTATAATGCATCCTTAATAGTCCTCCATATAGTATAATGCACAACCCATTGTCCTCCATATAATATAATGTACCCCCATAGACCTCCATATAGTATTATGCACCCCTATAGTCCTCCATATAGTATAATAAAGAGCCCATAGCCCTCCTTATAATATAATGCGACCTTCATAGTTTTCCATATACAGTGCTGGCCAAAAGTATTAGCACCCCTGCAATTCTGTCAGATAATACTCAGGTTCTTCTAGAAAATGATTGCAATCACAAATTCTTTGGTATTATAATCTTCATTTAACCCCTTCACGACCTTGGACGGATCTATCCGTCCAGGATCGTGTCCCGTTAAGCCCCGCCCCCTGCCGTGGGCAGGCGGCGTGGATCGGCACACATATCAGCTGTTTTCAACAGCTGACATGTGTGCCTGCTAGCCGCGGGTGGAATCGCTTCCACCCGCGGCCATTAACCCCTTAAATCTTGCTGCCAAAGTTACTTACCGCCGCCCCCACCGGAAGTGTTATCACGTGACTATCGGTGGTTGCCATCGTAGCACAGGGTCATGTGATGACGCCTGCTGCTATGATGTTTCACTTTCATTTTCCCTCGGCCGAGAGCAGAGGGAAAACCAAAGTGACTGAATCTGCTGATTACAGCTGTATTGCTGTGATCAGCAGATAGCGATCAGCGATCGGATTGCTGATTGCTATAGCCCCCTAGGGGGACTAGTAAAATAAAAAAAAAAGTAAAAAAAAAAAGTTTTAAAAAATAAAAAAAAACAAAAAAACCTAAAAGTTCAAACCACCCCCCTTTCCCCCCATTGAAAATTAAAGGGTTAAAAAATAAATAAATATACACATATTTGGTATCGCCGCGTTCAGAAATGCCCGATCTATCAAAATATAAAATCAATTAATCTGATTGGTAAACGGCGTAGTGGCAAAAAAATTCCAAACGCCAAAATTGCGTTTTTTGGTCGCCGCAAGTTTTACGCAAAATGCAATAACAGGCGATCAAAACGTAGCATCTGCGCAAAAATGGTACCATTATAAACGTCAGCTCGACACGCAAAAAATAAGCCATCACTGAGCCTCAGATCACAAAAAATAAGAACGCTACGTGTTTCGGAAAATGGCGCAAAACGTGCGCCACTTTTATTGGACAAACTTGTGAATTTTTTTAACCCCTTAGATACAAGTAAACCTATACATGTTTAGTGTCTACAAACTCGCACCAACCTGAGGCATCACATAGATACATCAGTTTGATCATATAGTGAACACTGTGAATAAAACATCCCAAAAACTATTGTGTGATCACACTTTTTTTGCAGTTTTTCCACACTTGGAATTTTTTTGCTGTTTTCCAGTACAATATATGGTAAAACCTATGGTTTCATTTAAAAGTACAACTCGTCCCGCAAAAAACAAGCCCTCATATGGCAAGATTGACGGAATAATAAAAAAGTTACGGCTCTCGGAAGAAAAGGAGCAAAAAACAAAAACGCAAAAACGGAAAGTGCCCGGGGGCTGAAGGGGTTAATTTGTCTTCAATGAAAAAAAAAACAAAAAAAAAAATTGTCATAATGCCAAATTGGATATAATTCCACACCAAACATAAAAAAGGGGGTGGTCAAAAGTATTGGCAGTGTTTGAAAAATCATGTGATGCTTCTCTAATTTGTGTAATTAACAACACCTGGAACTTACCTGTGGCACCTAACAGGTGTTGGCAATAACTAAATCACACTTGCAGCCAGTTGACATGGATTAAAGTTGACTCAACTTCTGTCCTGTGTCCTTGTGTGTACCACATTGAGCATGGAGAAAAGAAAGAAGACCAAAGAACTGTCTGAGGACTTGAGAATCCAAATTGTGAGGAAGCATGAGCAATCTCAAGGCTACAAGTCCATCTCCAAAGACCTGAAAGTTCCTGTGTCTACGGTGCGCAGTGTCATCAAGAAGTTTAAAGCCCATGCCACTGTGGCTAACCTCCCTAGATGTGTAAGGAAAAGAAAAATTGATGAGAGATTTTAACGCAAGATTGTGCTGATGGTGGATAAAGAACCTCGAGTAACATCCAAACAAAGTCAAGCTGCCCTGCAGTCCGAGAGTACAACAGTGTCAACCCGTACTATCCGTCGGCGTCTGAATGAAAAGGGACTGTATGATAGGATACCCAGGAAGACCCCATTTCTTGCCCCGAGACATAAAAAAGCCAGGCTGGAGTTTGCCAAAACTTACCTGAGAAAGCATAAAACGTTTTGGAAGAATGTTCTCTGGTCAGATGAGACAAAAGTAAAGCTTTTTGGGAAAAGCCATCAACATAGAGTTTACAGGAAAAAAAAGAGGCATTCAAAGAAAAGAACACGGTCCCTACAGTCAAACATGGCGGCGGTTCCCTGATGTTTTTGGGTTGCTTTGCTGCCTCTGGCACTGGACTGCTTGACCGTGTGCATGGCATTATGAAGTCTGAAGAGTACCAACAAATTTTGCAGCATAATGTAGGGCCAAGTGTGAGAAAGCTGGGTCTTCCTCAGAGGTCATGGGTCTTCCAGCAGGATAATGATCCAAAGCACACTTCAAAAAGCACTAGAAAATGGTTTGATAGAAAGCACTGGAGACTACTAAAGTGGCCAGCAATGAGTCCAGACCTGAATCTCATAGAACACCTGTGGAGAGATCTCAAAATGGCAGTTTGGAGAAGGCACCCTTCAAATCTCAGGGAACTGGAGCAATTTGCCAAAGAAGAATGGTCTAAAATTCCAGCAGAGCATTGTAAGAAACTCATTGATGGTTACCGGAAGTGGTTGTTCGCAGTTATTTTGGCTAAAGGTTGCGCAACCAAGTATTAGGCTGAGAGTGCCAATACTTTTGTATGGCCCATTTTTGGAGTTTTGTGTGAAACGATCAATGATTTGATTTTTGTTTCATTCTCTTTTGTGTTTTTTCATTGCACTGTAGTATAATGCACCACCATAGTCCTCTATATATTATTATTATTATTTATTATTATAGCGCAATTCATTCCATGGCGCTTTACAGTGAAAGAGGGTATGCATACAACAATCATTAACAGTACATAACAGACTGGTATAGGAGGAGAGAGGACCCTGCCCGCGAGGGCTCACAGTCTATAGGGAATGGGTGATGGTACAATAGGTAAGGACAGAGCTGGTTGTGCAGTGGTGTACTGGACTGAGGGTTATTGTAGGTTGTAGGCTTGTTGGAAGAGATGGGTCTTGAGGTTCCTCTTGAAGCTTTCCACGGTAGGGAAGAGTCTGATATGCTGTGGTAGAGCGTTCCAGAGTATAGGGGAGGCACGGGAGAAATCTTGTACGGGAAGAGGAGATAAGAGAGGAGTAGAGAAGGAGATCTTGTGAAGATCTGAGGTTGCGTGCGGGTAGGTACCGGGAGACTAGGTCACAGATGTAAGGAGGAGACAGGTTGTGGATGGCTTTGTATGTCATGGTTAATGTTTTGAACTGGAGTCGTTGGGCGATGGGAAGCCGGTGAAGGGATTGGCAGAGTGCCGAGGCTGGGGAATAGCGAGGGGAGAGGTGGATTAAGCGGGCCGCAGAGTTTAGGATAGATTGGATGGGTGCAAGAGTGTTGGAAGGGAGGCCAGAGAGCAGGAGGTTGCAGTAGTCGAGGCGGGAGATGATGAGGGCATGCACTAATGTTTTTGCTGAATCTTGGTTAAGGAAAGCACGGATCTGGGAGATATTTTTGAGTTGTAGTCTGCATGAGGTGAAGAGGGCTTGGATGTGTGGCTTGAAGGATAGAGCAGAGTGGAGGGTTACTCCAAGGCAACGAGCTTGCGAGACTGGGGAGAGTGAGCAACCATCAAGTTTGATGGAAAGGCTTCTTGGAGGGGATGAGTCAGGAGGAGGAAAGACAATGAATTCTGTTTTGGCCATGTTAAGCTTTAGGAATCGCACAGAGAAGAAGGATGAAATAGCAGACAGACATTGTGGAATTTTGTTTAGTAGAGAGGTAATGTCAGGTCCAGAGAGGTAGATCTGTGTGTCATTGGCATAGAGATGATACTGAAAGCTGTGGGACTCTATGAGCTGTCCCAGGCCGAAGGTGTAGATTGAGAACAGCAGGGGTCCAAGAACTGAGCCTTGGGGGACACTGACAGATAGGGGCCGAGATGAGGAAGTGGTATGAAAATGGGGGACGCTGAAAGTTTGGTCGGTTAGGTATGAGGAGATCCAAGATAGGGCCAAGTCTGTGATGCACAGAGATGAGAGAATCTGTAGTAGGAGGGAATGGTCTACTGTGTCGAAGGCAGAGGACAGGTCCAGGAGGAGGAGGATAGAGTAGTGTCGCTTGGCTTTGGCGGTTAGTAGATCATTGGTGACTTTGGTTAGGGCAGTTTCAGTAGAGTGATGAGGTCAGAAGCCATATTGTAGCCGGTCAAAGAGGGAGCAGGAGGAGAGGTATGAGGACAATTCAAGATGGACATGCTGTTCCAGTAGTTTTGAGGCATAGGGGAGAAGGGATATGGGGCGATAGTTTGACACATAGGATGGGTCAAGGGAGGGCTTTTTGAGGATGGGTGTAATGGAGGCATGTTTAAAGCATGAGGGGAATACACCACTTGTTAGTGATAGGTTGAAGAGATGGGTTAGGGCTGGGATGAGGACTGCGGTGATGTTGGGGATGAGGTGGGATGAGAGCGGGTCAAGTGCACAGGTGGTTAGATGTGATCTTGAGAGTAGAGTGGAAAGATTGTTTTCTGTCATGGTGGAGAAGCTGGATTTGGAGGACGAGGGCTGAGTAACGATGATGAGGGGCTGTGGTGATTGTGGGCCAAAGCTTGCTCTGATGTTGTCAATCTTCTGCTTGAAGAAAGAGGCAAAGTCTTCAGCTGAGAGGAGAGGGAGGTGGTGCTGGAGGATGGAGGAGAGAATTGAAAGTGTTGAATAGCTGTTTAGGGTTGTGAGAGAGAGAGGATATGAGGGATGAGAAGTAGGTTTGTTTTGCAGCAGTGAGTGTGGACTTGAAGGTGGTGAGGGACTCTTTATATGCAGTGCTCAGTAGAATGAGACTTCTTCCATCTGCGCTCAGCAATTCTGGAAGCCCGTCTCAGTTGTTTAGTCTGACTCGTGTGCCAGGGTTGCCTGTTGATTGTGCGGGTTTTGGTGTGTGTGAGGGGGGCAGCTGATTTGAGAGCTGCAGAGACTGTAGTGTTGTATAAAGTTGCAGCAGCATCTGCGTCGTGTAAAAAAGCAATGTCTGTGTGAGGAAGAAGGGACTGTGAAAGTGCGTGTAAATCAAGGTGTTTGATATTTCTGCGAGGGTGTGAAAGTTTGTGGAGGGGGGGTTGCGTACTTGGAGAAGAGAGGGAAGAGAATGTGAGTAGGTTGTGGTCAGACAGGGAAAGAGGTGAGTTAGAGAGGTTAGATAGGGAACAGAGGTGAGTGAAGATGAGGTCCAGCGTGTGGCCATCTTTGTGAGTAGCTGCAGAAGACCATTGGGTGAGGCCGAAGGAGGAAGAAAGTGTTAGACGTTTGGAGACAGATGAGTGGGAAGTGTCCATGGGGATATTGAAATCACCCATGATGATGGTGGGTATGTCGGTGGAAAGGAAGTGTAGTAGCCAGGTGGTGAAATGATCAAAAAAGGCAGTGGCTGGCCCTGGAGGGTGGTAAATGACAGCCAGTTGAAGGTTGGATGGGGCGTAGATGCGTACGGAGTGCACCTCAAAAGAGGGAAGAGTAACAAAGGGTGGTAGTGGAATTGGTGTAAAGAAGCATTGGTTGGACAGGAGCAAACCAACTCCTCCACCATGCTTGTTAGTGGGGCGGGGGGTGTGAGAGAGTTGGAGACCACCATAAGAAAGTGCAGCAGGAGAGGGTGTGTCAGAGGGGGTGAGCCAGGTTTCTGTGGTGGCGAGGAAGGAGAGTTTATTAGTGATGAAAAGATCATGGATGTAGGATAGTTTGTTGCAGACAGAGCGAGCGTTCCATAAGGCTCCTGTTAGTGAGACTGGGGGAGCGAGGGCTGGGTGGATGGGTATGAGGTTAGAGAGGTTGCGGAAATTTGTGATGGGTTGTGGATGAGGGTTTGAAGTGACAATAGGGATGTGGTGAGGAGGACCAGGATTTGGAGCGATATACCCAGCAGTGAGGAGAAGCAGTGAGAGTATTAGTAGGTGGGAGCAGGAGAGGCCATAGAATGGTCGTATGTGTCTGGAGACACAGGGTGAAATGTGGACGAAAATATGTGAGGGGAAGGTGAGATGGGTGGGGAGGATGGAGGGAGAGATGAATAGTTCATTACATTATACATTATTCATTATATTATAATTCATCCCTCAGTCCTCCATACAGTATAATGCACACCATAGTTCTCCATATAATATTATGCACCCTCCACAGTACTCTATATATAATGCACCCCCGATGGTCCTCCATATAATATAAGGCACCTTCAAATATAATTCACAGCCCATAGTCCTCCATATAGTATAATACACCTCATTATATAATGCAGAGCCCAAAGTACTCCATACAGTATAATCCACAGACCATAGTCTTTCATATGGTATAATTGACCCTTTATATAGTATAATTCACAGTCAATAGTCCTCCATAAAGTATAATGAACATCCCATAGTCATCCATGTAGTATCATGGACACCACTGATTTAAAAAAATGAATACTCAATTCTCCTTGGTCTCCCACAGCTCCGGTCTTGGCAGGGATCGTTCTGTAGCTGTGTCTTCACTGCTCTGCACAACAGGTGCAATGAAGCAACATTATCAGGCCCTCTGCACTGATCTGTCAGATTTTAGACACAGCGTGAGAATGATGGAGGATTGCTTTTAACTGTATTGCCATCATTAATACCAATACAGTTGAAATTGTGATTCCGGGCAAGGGGGAGGCGTGGTCTGGACTCGGTGCTGACATCATAGTGGCCGCATGGTCTGCCACCTTTAGTGGTATGCCACTGCCTAATAGACAGATGCCACTGGCAGACTGATGGGCTTTTAGGCCTTACACATTAGATGACTGTTGGTCGAATGTTTGGTTGCTCACTGACTCATCCGCTTCTTCAATAAAAAGGAATGCTCAGCTTAGCTGGATGCTCCTCTGTTTTCTTGCTTTGACAAAGCAGCTTGCAGACCCTTGTAGCAGTGGCTTATCTTCCAGATAGACAAAAGGCGCTCCCACTGAAATTCAACGATCCGTATCCTTTCTCCCCAGGCATGAACTGTCAGGGGAGACTCATACACATTAGACTGTCAGCTGATCCCACAATAATATGTATGAGGGCTATTAGTCAAGCCCCCGGCTGATGTAGAAAACCTATCAGCAATCACTGAATTATGAGGCATTTAAAGTATAACCCAGAGCTCAATCGCAGCTGTATTCCTGCTTTTATTTAAAGGGGTACTATTTTGCACTATCCCTGCATTCATTCACAATAAATCTGAGATGCCAGTGCAGTTCTATTATCTTTATAACACTTGTAATTCAGTATGACAATAGCTGCTCCTCACCCCTCCCGTCTTGGATGTTACACCACACACCAGTATGAAGCTCTGCACTGTATCAGTCAGACTCCTGATGCACCTATGCAGAGAACAGTAGGTGTGGCCATGCCTCCTCCTCTCATACTGCAGAAGCATCAGGAGTCTCACCAATACTCACACATGATCTTACAAAATGATACTCTTAAAAAATGTTCCTGATCTGTATCTGACCGTGCAGGAGCATGGTCTAAACATACCACCACCTCGAGCTAGGGAAGGTCGCAAAGGTGAATTTACAGGCATAACAGCATGGGATCGCAAATAATTCTTTCTATGAGGTAAAACATGCTTAAAAACAGGCAGGGAAATATTTTACGTCACAAAAAGAATCAGATGTGATCTGATGCTCTCTAGTCTGTACACTCTTTTGCATCCTCCCCGGCCCAGGAGCTGTGGTATGATCAGACCATGTCCCTGTATGGTCAGACATGGCCATTACACACTACATAGCAGGGGTACATTAATAAGATTATCTCAGCACAAGAACATTTTTTTAACACATCCAATTGTGGAGCTTATTTTTATTTCAAGATCAATTAATTAAAATGTACTTTGTTTGTGGTACAACCAGGGTTGCCAACTGGACTATTTTTTTCTGGAAAGCTTATCAAAAAATCATGGACACACAATGTTTCATGTCTACAGCCCATAATTCTAATAAGAAGACATCGATTGTAAACTGTAAAATGTTGATAATTATGGACTGTCCTAGAACTGGCAACCCTTTAAGACATTTTATGATTTGCATATATGTCAATGCGTGTTAAGGGGTCACAACAAACTACCTCTTATTGTTGATACCATTGGCTTGGTGGGCCTACAGTTAAATTTTTCTTGACCAACATCCCATAGTTTAGAAGATCTAAGATCATGCATAACCAATACTAAATCTCCAAACAGTGAAATAAATGAATTATATAATTATATTTCTTTCTGCTGTCATTTGATTTGCATTGAAGTGCAGACATTCTGGAGAACATTTAGGGGTACTTTGCACACCACAACATCGCAAGCCAATTGCTGCGATGTCAAGTGCGATAGTCCCCGCCCCCGTCGCAGCTGCGATATCTTGTGATAGCTGCCGTAGGGAAAAGTATCACTACGGCAGCTTCACATGCACTTACCTGCCATGTGACGTCGCTCTGGCCGGCGAACAGCGTCCTTCCTAAGGGGGCGGGTCATGCGACGTCACAGCGACGTCACACGGCAGGCAGCCAATAGAAGCAGAGGGGCAGAGATGAGCGGGACGTAAACATCCCGCCCACCTTCTTCCTTCCTCATTGCAGCCGGGACGCAGGTAAGGAGATGTTCCTCGCTCCTGCGGCTTCACACACAGCGATGTGTGCTGCCGCAGGAACGAGGAACAACATCGTAACATCGGTCCTTCCGAAATTATGGAAATGACCGACGCTACACCGATGATACGATTTCGACGCTTTTGCGCTCGTTAATCGTATCAAAAAGGATTTACACACTACGATGTCGACAGCGACGCCGGATGTGCGTCACTTTTGATTTGACCCCACCGACATCACACCTGCGATGTCGTAGTGTGAAAAGTACCCCTTAGATCACTTTTAACTCACTCCTGCTCTCCAAAACCTTTTGGCTGGCCCCCAAAAGAGGCTTGATTATGGAAATGCTATTATAACAATTTGTATAATTATCCCAACTCTTCTCTGTAGGAGTAATATGCCGGTATGGAATGATGTACCATCAGTGCTCTTCTTCGTGTGGACGAACTTGCTCTTCTCTTTTTCTTGGAGAACTGTGCACTGATGAATGTATTGAAGGATGTAACTGTCCTGATGGAAAGTACTTTGATGAGTCTCTTAGCTTTTGTGTTCCAATGTAAGTAATTGATTTTGCATAAACTCGTAGTGAATGTCAGACTTTGTATGGGCTTTGTTTTATATTTTCTTTTACTTGGAGCTTAAAATCCTGTGTCCCTTCATTTATCCATAAGTCAAATAATAAGTTTCCAGCCACCAGTAGGGAAAGTTTACTGCTTATAGATTATTATTTGTAAGTTTGTGTTTGCAAAAAATGAGTTTTTCTTCTATGTGATGTTTTTTTTCTCACGTATTTGCATGACGCATCTATAAGGGATAAGCAGGTTATCCTGTAAAACACACCCCCCGTACCATATCTACCTAAATGAAGACGAGAACCACGACTTTATTGCAGGAATGGCCACAGTTTTATTTTACCGTATATATGTATACCAAACTTGTGGCCCAACATGCCACTCAATTGTTAAACTTAACCTTATACATATATATATACCCGTATAACCAGAAACACCGATAGATCCGTCCGAGAGGCAAACCATCATTCCTAACCCCCCGGCCGTAACCTCCAAACCGGCCCAGAGGACCACCTCGGCCGTGACCACCCGGCCCGAGGTGAGGGGTAACAACGTTCCATCGTTAATTACCCCTACCCAGAACCTGCGGGACCTCCGCCCACAAGTTCCCATCCACTCCGAAGCCACTCCCCTTGAGCGACTTCGTACCAACAAGCCGACTGTCGGTACTCCCAACCTCTCAGACGGACCTATCACCCCGCTGTGACAACAATAAATTAGCAACTCAACCTTGTATTCTCCTTTATTCCTCTTTTTTTTTTTTTTTTTTTTTTTAAAGTTCTTTTTTTTTTTTTTTTTTTTTTTGAAAAACCATCACCTTTTCACCTTTTTATTTTTTTATTTTTTTTTTTTTTTTATCTTTTTTTTTTTTTTTTTTTTTGAACATATACATATAATTATATATCAGGGCGGGCGGGTGGGACACAAAGATCAATCGACGAAAGGGGAGGTAAACAGCACACCCCCCTCTCTTATACCTCTCCCAACACCCCACCCCTTCCTTGCTCCCCCCCAATCCCCTTACAGCTCCCTACTACCAATCCTGTACTCCCACACATCCCCCATCCCATGCAAACCTATTAACCCTTTCCTAACCTTGCACCCTCCCGATCGTCATGGGGTCCATTCACCCCTATGGGGCTCACTGCCCTTCTTGACGCATCTATAAGGGATAAGCAGGTTATCCTGTAAAACACACCCCCCGTACCATATCTACCTAAATGAAGACGAGAACCACGACTTTATTGCAGGAATGGCCACAGTTTTATTTTACCGTATATATGTATACCAAACTTGTGGCCCAACATGCCACTCAATTGTTAAACTTAACCTTATACATATATATATACCCGTATAACCAGAAACACCGATAGATCCGTCCGAGAGGCAAACCATCATTCCTAACCCCCCGGCCGTAACCTCCAAACCGGCCCAGAGGACCACCTCGGCCGTGACCACCCGGCCCGAGGTGAGGGGTAACAACGTTCCATCGTTAATTACCCCTACCCAGAACCTGCGGGACCTCCGCCCACAAGTTCCCATCCACTCCGAAGCCACTCCCCTTGAGCGACTTCGTACCAACAAGCCGACTGTCGGTACTCCCAACCTCTCAGACGGACCTATCACCCCGCCACAGGCCGGCCAAGTGACACCCTTACTTGGCCCGGGCCCCCCACACCCCCAGTGCTTGCTCTAGGCCATCCCTCAAACCCAACATCCATAAATCCAGACCCACATCAGTCAGGTGAACCCCATCTCTCCTTAGATACTGCTCCGTGGACTCCTCCAATTCTCTATGCCGCACCACCAACCCACCATTTCTCGCCACAAACCTGCCAATAGCCCGGTTCAGCTTGCTCCGAGCCCTATTAATACGGTCCACCGACCTCCCAAAACGCCACTGCGTCCGAGCTATAATGTCCGACCAAACGATAACTATGCCCGGGAACGCCCTCCACAAATGTAACAGGTCCAGCTTTATATCCCTTTTCAATTCCCTCGCCGACCTTACTCCCAAATCGTTCCCTCCCACATGCAAAATTAACACATCAGGGACACGATCCATACGGCTATAATAAGCCACCTCTGGGCGCACTCTACCCCAGGTCATGCCCCGAATTCCGAGCCACTTTACTCGGGCTTCCGACACCGACACTCCGAGCTGCCGACCGTCACGCCGCACATCCGCCCGCAACGCTCCCCAATACACACAGGAGTGCCCGAGGATCCACACAAGGCATGGACCTATAAAATACAAAGACCACGAATAAAAACAGCAACAGCACAAGAAATTGCCCACAAACCGGCATCTAACACCAACCTTGAATCCCCCACCCCTGACCATCACCTGACCAAGTGAGGCCTAATGTACAAACGGAACCTGGAAGACTCCCACCTCCCAATCCGCCGGATACAATCCTCACTCAAGCCCCACCTGGCGGCCTCCGTTGCCGCCCCAATCCGGAAGGAGTGAGACCCGTACTCACGTGGCTCCTCCCCCACCCTTGCTAGAGCCATCTTCAGCACCGCATTGAATTGATACCGCGACAAAGCCAATCCGTCCGTATGTCTAAGAAAAACACCAGGGTAACCGCCGCGCACCTTTAAAAACTCTGACACATGTAACACTGGGCACAACTGGTGCCCCGGTAAAGCGTACAACACTACTAAGCGCCCCCGGCCCCTCTGATCCGTCTTAGAAAAACGAAGCCGACATTCCACTCTATCCTCCCCCAGCATCACATCACCCAACAGCAAACCACCCATCGCTTGCTTAGTCGGGCTGACCAATTCGCCAATACGAAAGGCCCCAAAAAACGCCAGTACAAAAGCTACCGAGAACAACACCCGCTCATAAGGAGACGAACACAACTCCCCTAAACACCCCACCAAACGCACCAACAATGGCAATGACACCGGCCGCCTACAGTCACGCGACTGAGCCCCTTTTCGAAAACCCTTCATCGCCTGTCGCACCAGAAAATCCTTAGTCGCGTCCCGAACCCCTTGCATCTGGAACAAAAAGGCCAACGCCGCCAACTTGCAACCAATCACCGAAACAGACCTGCCTTCCGAAAAATCCCCACTTATTAACATCAGTACCCCCAACACTCGACCCTGGTAACCCGACTCCATGAACTCCCTACTTTCCAACTTTGCCCATTCCTGCCACACCGCCTGATATCGGCACCAAGTAGCCTCAGACACCGATCTCCGAATTCCCTCAAAAGCTACACCGATGCCAGGTCCCACAGCCAGTTCGGGCAAGGTTCCTCCTCCGCGTCCGCTTCCGGCACCAGCTTCCTGAACCTGCAAAACTGAAACCGTGATAGCGCATCAGCCACCTCGTTGCGAATCCCAGGCACATGCCGAGCCACCACGCAAATGTTTAACTCCAAACAACGCAACACTAGATGCCTTAAATACCCCACAACCGGCGGGGATTTTGCCGACAGTGCGTTGATGGAATGCACCACCGCCATGTTGTCACAATGCATGCAAACCCTTCTTCCAGCAAAAACAGGGCCCCACAACTCCACCGCCACAATAATGGGAAACAATTCCAACAGCGCCAAATTCCTCACCAAACCTGCTTCCACCCACCGCCGCGGCCACTTTCCCACGCACCAGCGCGTTTGAAAAATTGCTCCAAAACCTGTCGCCCCAGCCGCATCCGTGTACAATTCCAGCTGGCTATTGGACACCGCCTCGCTCATCCAAAGGGTCCGACCGTTGTACCGGTCCAAGAACTCCTCCCACACCAACAAATCCCCTTTCATCATTTTTGTCACTCTGACAAAGTGATTTGGAGCTTTTACCCCTGCGGTTGCGCTCGCCAGTCTCCTATTAAATATCCGCCCCATCGGCATAATGCGACAAGCGAAATTCAATTTTCCGAGCACTGACTGCAACTCGCGCAACCGCACCTTCTTGGCCTGAGACAAAAACCGCACCGACGCCTTCAAATCCAACAGCTTTCCCTCCGGCAACCGGCATTCCATTGCCAGTGTATCTAAGAAACATAATACCGTCACCGGCCCTTCTGTTTTGTCTTTTGCCAACGGAATACCCAGGCTCCGCGCGATCCGCTCTAACGTAAACAACAACAAGGAGCAAACCGAAGAGCCCGCCGGACCCACGCAAAAGAAGTCATCCAAATAGTGAATCACCGAATGGACTCCTGCCACCTCCTTGACTACCCATTCCACAAACGTACTGAATGCCTCAAAATAAGCACACGAAATGGAACAGCCCATCGGCAGGCAACGATCCACATAGTATTCACCATCCCACATACACCCTAAGAGATGAAAGCTCTCTGGATGCACCGGGAGTAAACGAAAAGCTGCTTCCACATCCGCCTTTGCCATCAGGGCCCCCCGCCCCGCTACCCTTACCAGCTCCAAGGCCCTATCGAACGATACATAACATACCGCCGACAATTCCGGTGATATCCCATCATTCACCGACAATCCCGCCGGATAAGATAAATGATGAATGAGCCGAAATTTGTTCGGCTCCTTCTTAGGTACCACCCCAAGGGGGGAAATCCGTAAATTAGAGAATGGCGGGTCCTGGAATGGGCCCGCCATCCTCCCCAACTCCACCTCCTTCTGCAGCTTTTCCTTCACCACCGCCGGATGTTCTTTTGCGGACCGCAAGTTTCCCGGGCGAAACACCGGCGCCTCAGATTCAAACGGAATCCGAAAGCCCTCTGTAAAACCACGTTCCAACAACTCCGCCGCCCGCACATCCGGGTATCTACTTAAATAGGGAAGCATCGCCTCTACCCTCACTGGCGTCCTCCCTTTTTCCAGACCCCTCCCCCGCCTTTCCTTTGCCTTTCTTGAAGCACCTGGCCAGAGGGTGGGACCCTCCACATCCGGAACACTCGTGTCTGAACCGACAAGAGGCCCCGAACTTACACTGTCCCTCGTTATACTGCCAACAAGCTCCCTTTTTCTGTCCAGCCGAGGACCCGCCACTCGCACCCAGGCTCCCGGCACCCCCTCGAAAGGGCTGAGCCGGCGCCGTCATTAACCGCATCCACAAAGAAATATCCTTGTGGCCCCACTGGACTCCCGGCCGCAGAGCCTTCCGCTGCCGGAACTGCTCATCATATCTCAACCACCCCAAACCGCCGTATACTCTATACGCTTCCCCTATCGCGTCCATATATCCAAATAGGGCGGAACAATGCTCCGGCTCCTTTTCCCCGATCACACTGGCTAAGATAGCAAAGGCCTGCAACCAATTGGTAAACGTCCTCGGGATCAACCTATATCGCCGTTTTTCCTCATCCTCCTTCTCCTTTTTTGTATCACTAGGTTTCACCTTATCCAAATTAAACTTTTCCAAGGGAAGCAGGGAAAAAATTTCCACATACTCCCCCTTCCAAATCTTTTCCCTCACCTCCTTTTTCAAATGAACCCCTAACTGCCCTTCAAAGCACACATAAATTTCACTCCGTGCCCTATCATCCAAACTCATCCTCCTTTTCTTTTTCCTTTTCCGCCTCCTTACTCGCACCCACGGAAGCCGCCCCACCAGCCTCCTGTCCCGTACCTGCCGCCGAGGTCGTGTCCCCCGCAGCAACATCGCGCACCGGCGCTTCTGTCCGCACCACCTCCGTGGGGCCCACCCACGCCCCCACCGGAGCCCCAGGCCCAGTCCGACTAACCCGTTCCGCAGACAACCCCTGCAACACCCCCAAAAGCTGCCCCCAAAACTCCGGACCCGGTAAACCAGACTGCCCGACCGCACTCGCCCCCAGCGCAACGCGTCCCGCGACGGAACCCCCGCCCCCGCCCGCGCTACCCACAGCATGTAACATTTCTGTTGTCTGCTCACCAGGCTGCCGTTGAGCCGACGCCGGAACAGCCGTGCCACGATCTTCCAGCTGCCGCTCCGTCCGACCTGCCGCTGCTCCTTCTTCCTCGCTGGAGTCTGATGCGCTGCCGAAATCCTCAGGGGGGACCAGCGAGGGGACAGCCCGCACCTGGCGGCCGTCGACCCCCACGGTCACCGCACCCCGCTCGTCTGGGCGACTCCTGCTTGACCTCTTCCTT
Organism: Anomaloglossus baeobatrachus; assembly: GCF_048569485.1. Taxonomy (NCBI): domain Eukaryota; kingdom Metazoa; phylum Chordata; class Amphibia; order Anura; family Aromobatidae; genus Anomaloglossus; species Anomaloglossus baeobatrachus. The sequence goes on from NC_134356.1 coordinate 242,180,836, forward strand.
TTCTCCCGCCGTGGCGCCCTGCCGCCGTCTCTTCCCGCTGTAATCGTGATATCCTGCTGCGCCGCCCCTTCTCCTGTCGTCCTCAGTGGGCTCCCTCCCTGCCGACTGCCGGAAGGCCGTGCCGAGCTTGCTCCTCGCCGGGACCCACCCCCAGCACGCTCCTCGCCGGGGGGGACCGTGACTACCGATCTCCTCTGTGCCTGCGGGCCACCGTACCCCTCCTCCGATCTCCTGACCTCACCGCTCACATCCGCTCCCATCCCCCGTCCTGTTGCTCTCCCCTGCGGCCTGCAGGGAGTCTCCTCCGGCAATCCGGCACGCCGAGCGCCACCCCCAGCCGGCACATCACTGGGGGCTGCCGTCATCCATGCTCCGGTCTGGTGCTGCGCAGGCCGCGGACCGGAAGTGGGCCTCGCAGAGGCTCCGCCCACCCCCGACCCACGGGATCTCCGTCGCGGATTCCTCCCGGTGGCCGACTGCTCCCCTAGGTTAGTTGGAGGGCTCCGCCGCTGCTCCGGAGGGTCCCCGCAGGGGCTCCTTGATCTGATTCTCCCCCTCCAGCTGGGGGAGTAGCGCTCCGGCGGTCGCGCCCGCCGAGCACGTAGCCACGGCCCGGGCCCTGGAACAGCAGGCGGCGCCGCTCCAGCCCCACAGACCGCTGCCAGCTGCTGCCTCAGGGCATCCACTCCCATGACCTCGGATGCCCCCCGCACCATCTCCAGGAGTTCAGCAAGGGCAGCCATGGCAGGAAGCAGCAGCAGCACTACGTCCTGGGACACAAAGATCAATCGACGAAAGGGGAGGTAAACAGCACACCCCCCTCTCTTATACCTCTCCCAACACCCCACCCCTTCCTTGCTCCCCCCCAATCCCCTTACAGCTCCCTACTACCAATCCTGTACTCCCACACATCCCCCATCCCATGCAAACCTATTAACCCTTTCCTAACCTTGCACCCTCCCGATCGTCATGGGGTCCATTCACCCCTATGGGGCTCACTGCCCTTCTTTCTGTGTGTCCGGTGTGTCTTCTGTTTGCCATCTGTTTTCGTTTCACAAAATCATTTACTTGAATGGGTTCTGTCCATAGAAAGGACCAGAATAGGACATGTCTCTGTTTTGGGCTGAAAAATAATGGACATGTGAATAGCCCTATAGCATATAATTTGTATGTGTGCTGTCCATGGAATAATCAACAACCAGGTTGTGAGTGTATGTGTGTATATCAGATGCAGTTCAGGGTGGTTCTGATTCTGTGACAGTTATATGTCCTGCTTTGATTATGAAAGTTCTTTAAAGTGGGATTTGGGTTATAAATGGGGTTGTATTGGTGAGATTATTAACATTGTTTGTATTGCTTAGATAATTTAATACCAGTATAGTAAAATGGTCTATACCCATCAAAGCTGGGCTTTAAGTAGTGATGGATAGGGAGCGCTAAAAGCAATCTTAAACTCATTAGAACATCCTTGAGTAATAAATGACAGGTGATATATAGGGGACCAGACTTGGACTGGCCCCGAGGGGAACAGGGGAATTCTCCGGTGGGCCACTTTGCAGTACACCTGCCACATGAGTAGTGCTTGGCAGAAAATACTTGATGCATGATATGTAGATAAAGCCAGGATCTCATTTATTTAACAATCTACCCATTATATTACTTTATTAGAAGAATAGGCTTAAATGAAATGGAAAGGTAGCAATCCACATAGTATCCCCTAACCGTGGCCAATAATATTTATATGTAGCTAAAAACTGGGCAGCCAGAAACTATTTTACTGTTTGGTCCTTGGTACCCCAGTCCGACACTGTGGGAGATCCATTATAGAAATTTTATCTCAAAAGATTTATAAAACGTATGTAAGACAACAAGAGAAAAAGATCAGTAGATGTTCTGATTACACAAAATAAGAGCTCATTCACATGACCGTTCCGTTTTTGCAGTCCGCAAAACACGGTCTGTTTTTTCATGGATGCATCCATGTGGCATCTGCGTGACCTCCATTCCATTCCGTATACGGGCCGTGTGTCATTTGTGTGCCTTCCTTTTTTTTTGCGGACCACAAAAAAAACGAAAGCAGCTAGATAGATAAATAGATAGATAGCTAGATATAGATAAATAGAGGGATAGATAGATGGATAGATAGATGAATAGATAAAAAGATAGATAGAGGGATGAATGAAAGAATGAATGAATGATTGAATGGAGGGATAGATAGAGGGATAGATAGATAATAGATGAGAAAGACATATAATGTCCCACTCCCAAGCATTTTGTAATCTTGCACCCTTTAGTGCCTTTCATGTGGCACTAAAGGGTGCTTAGCCTTGTATTTAAAAATAAATAATTAAAAAAAACGATGTGGGGTCCCCCTATTTTTTGTAGCCAGCTCGGGTAAAGCAGACGGCTGCAGCCTGCAGACCACAGCTGGCAGCTTCACCTTGGCTGGTAATCCATAACAGAGTGCACTCCACACTGTTATTTTAAATTAAATAAATAATTTAAAACAAAAAACGTAGGGTCCCCCTTAAATTGGATCACCAGCCAAGGTAAAGCGGACAGCTGTGGTCTGGTATTCTCAGACTAGGGAGGTCCGCGGTTCTTGGACCCTCCCCAGCCTAAGAATAGCAGGCCGCATCCACCCCAGAAGTGGCGCATCCACTAGATGTGCCAATCCTGGTGCTTATTTTTCCCCAGCTCATCCCGATGCCCTGGTGCTGTGGCAAACGGGGTAATATATGGGGCTGATACCAGATGTGTAATGTCACCTGGCATCAAGCCCTGGGGTTACTGATGTCACGGCGTCTATCAGATACCTCACATCAGTAACCCAGTTAGTAATTAAAAAAAATAGACAACAAACAAATTTTTATTTAAAAAAAAACCCTCCCCAACACATTCCCTCTTTCACCAATTTATTGAAAAGAAAAAACAAATCTGGGTCCGGTGTAATCCAATAAGGGGGTCCCACGACAATCCATACTCACTGTCCCAGTCAATGAAGAACAGAAGGTTCAATGTTCAATGACTGGGAGAGCAGTGCACTGACCTGGGCTAACATCATGAGGTCAGCCCAGGTCACTGCAGCGCATGACCAGCACTGACTTCAGAAGGTTAGCGAGGTACATTACCTGCTGGTACATTACCTGATGGAAGGCGCTGCACTCCTGACGTCAGTGCTGGTCACTGACTTCTATGCCCACCGCGTTCTCAGATCACCTCTTGTGAGCAGCCTGTGACGTCACTGCTAGTCACAGCCTTGGGCTGGCCACGAGAGGGGATGTGAGAATGCGGCTGTCAGTGACGAGCGCTGATGTCAGGAGGGCAGTACTTCATCACCGCAGGTAATGAACTTTACTAACCTCCTGATGGCAACGTTCATCATCCCCACAGCTGCTCGCACTGCAGTGCCGCATATGCTGACATTGCAGTGCTGCCATAAGCTGACATTGCAGTGCGGGCATATGCTGACACTGCAGTGCGAGCAGCTGTGGGGCTGGTGCGGGAGTGGGACACAGACTGCACGGGCACCTGACGGAGGTCACACGGAAGAGCTTCCGTGCGGCTTCCGGGGATTTTGCGAGTCCATTGACTTGTATTGAGTCATGGTCCGTTATTACAGAACAGAATAGGACATGTTCCATAATAACGGAACGGACATAAGGTATCCAATGTGTTTTTTTATAGGATTGGATGCACACGGAAGTGCTTCCGTGTGCCATCCAATCGTACATAAAAGACATTGAAAAGATGGTCCTGTCCGTGGGTCCGCAAAAAAACAGGAACTAACCAGGACAGACAGAACGGTCATGTGAATGAGGCCTGAATGCAATAATAAAAAAAAAATCAGTAGCAGCAATTCTTCATCCTAGAGCAGATCATAGATTTGAAGCAAAAAGCTCCTAAAAATGATCTCCAAAACAAACAGAATTTGACATAGGTTGTAATCCCAACTCAACATTTATAGCAGAACTTATTTGAGTATTGTCATCTCACAATATTCACTACTCACAAACAGTTAGGGATATTTGGCTTGTGAAATTTCAGGATGATCCTAAAATGCACTCTAACCTTTTCAGGTGACCTTAATGTGACCTTCTCTAAACTTTTGAATGCACATGTCAAACTATTCAATGTTTCAGGACTTTTTGCACAACTTGCTGTTCTCTAACAAAGAGCTTAATGGCAAAATTCACAACAGTTATTTGATCCTTAAATCGCACAATAAATTTCAGGGTTCAATTAGAATTGGTATATAAGCAGTCCTCCTCATCATGCTGTTCACATTTTGACACCATGAGACCAAGACCACACCTAGCAATTGATCACCAGTATCTTGCCATTGTGAGGCTTCAAGCATGGCAATCTCAGACGCAAGTGACCACTGAGCTTAGAGTGTCAAAGAGTATCATCAGCAGGTTGTAACAGAGATACAGAGAGACCGAAAAGAGTCACAGAAAGGAATAGAAATGGATGTCCTTCACCAGCATCCCACACTGATGACTGCTTCATTGTGAACAATGAATGACTGGTTAACAATGAGTTGAGAATATAATATGCTAAACTAACACAAAATATTCTCAGAATATCAAAATTTATTACAATCATAAAAGTGTAAAAAACATACTCAATTGTCACACTGACTACTAAGTGCCTATCCCACGATAGTCATATCTGTATATATTAAAGAACGTCCCTAAATGCATAGATAATCAAGAAGTCCACATAACAATGTATATCCACGTTCCTACCCCTTATCCCTGGATACCAGGAACTATTTGGGGGGAACAAGGGACCATAGGACTTATAGGGACTATAAAATCATCACATACAAATGGCGGCTACTACAAGAAACCTTGTGCAATATACAGATGACAAAAATATCCTACAAGCAATACTTAGCTTAGAACAATAATCAAGTCCTTTATATCCAGATATCTTTGCTAAAGTATTCAAAGCCAGGACCGAAAAGAGGTGGTTAAGACCGCTGTTAAGATGAATTGTGCGGTCGATCCTCTCTGTAGTGTCGCCGCCATGAAGTATGGATGATTTGCCTCGGAGCGTTTCCCCGTAACAAGACGGTTCATCTGGAGGCCTGAATACAATATAGATGATGCTAGACTTTCAGACATATCAGACTTTCAGATAAATCCAGCATGCGGTACAGAAATACTGCAACGATATTACATGCTGCAGAGAGCGGAGGCACCCTCAGTTGCAGTATTTCTGTACCACATGCTGGATTTATCCGGTGGAGATTGCACTATGGGACTGCATGTCTGAAAGTCTAACATCATCTATATCATATTCAGGCCTCCTGATGAACCGTCTTGTTACTGGGAAATGCGTCAAATAATCCATATCCTTTGTCGGCCCACTGCCTTGTTTATCATTCACATGTGAATAAATTGATTTCCTCTTGATTTATTTTACAAAATTCATTCATATTTCAAAATTCTGTTTTGACGTTTTTCCCAATTATAATAGAATTTCAATGGGCAGAACAGGAAATTTTATTGGATAGGACAAGGTTAATATATATGTCGCGGGCGGAGGAGGGGACGCCGCGCTCTCCCTACTGCTCGGGTCCGGCTGCTGCTGCGGCTGCTGCGGCCTGCCGCTGCTGCTCGGTGGCTCGAGCGATGGGCCGGATCCCGGGGACTCGAGTGGCACTCCTCACCCGTGAGTGAAAGGGGGTTGTTGGG